>NW_015386278.1:522370-532126 GCF_001527695.2 Protobothrops mucrosquamatus | reverse complement strand
CTCCCACAGAGTGGGCCTCCTCAGGGTGCCGTCGGCCAAACAGTGTCGGCTGGCGACCCCCAGGGGGAGGGCCTTCTCTGTGGGAGCCCCCACCCTGTGGAATGAACTTCCCCCAGAGATCCGGACTATTCCGGATCTCCCCTCCTTCCGCCGTGCCCTCAAGACATGGCTTTTCCATCAAGCGGGATTGGCCTAGGGGCGGGATTGTATAGGGATTTTAATAGGGATTTTATAACTTTTCTAAAAATAACAGGCTAATTTAATATATATTTTAATTGTTTTTAGATATTTATTGTATAGTTTCGTTTTTTATTTGCCTGTAAGCCGCCCTGAGTCCTTCGGGAGAAGGGCGGGGTATAAATTAAAGTAATAATAATAATAATAATAATAATACAGAGATAATTAGGAGGATGATCATCACCAAAATACTGCCAGCTTACATATACACACCCAGAATTGATAACCATGCCTAAATATGGCTTTATTTATGCTTCTTCTTATCTTCCCACACAGTAATCCTATTTAATATTCTACAAATGAAAGATTTGAGTAAAGAATTGTTTACAAACTGGCAATCAAAATTTGGAATTGGCAAAAAACAATTGTGCTTGGAAGTCCGAACATTCACATAAAAAAAGCAATTATATCTACAAAGTGTCCTCCCCGATTCTCAAAAGACAGACAAACAATCTCGTTGCCAGCAATAGAGATATAAGTTAGGATGTCACATTAAGTGAGCCAGACAAAATGAAGCAAGAAAACAGATGTTCAGGAAGTCCCTCCAAGCTTCTACATCACGTCTGCAAAAACGTGTGATCTGACAGAGAACTTGGGTGCACATTCAAAACCTCCCACTTTTTTTTTTTTTTTTTTACAATTTCTTGCAGAGAGCAGCAAAACAAAGAGGAATAAGTGCCTTGATGACTTTATGACCCTATCATAAATCACATCAAATAAATGGATGGCTAAGAATAATATATCAGATAGATCTGAGAGGCAGGGGAGAATCTTGAATGAACAAGAATGAACAAACCCATTTGTAACAAATCATCAAATAAATCATCAAATGAATAAATAAGTATCCACTCCCATTATGTTGGAACTGGACTGGTCCTACTTTACCGATCACTAAGCAGATTTTAATTCGAAGGGATTCCTGCCCAAGCCTTTCTATTCCCTGAAGAAAATTACTCTGACACCTCAGAGTTTTAGAGATACAGTATGGCTTGAGATATGTACCCATAGAAGAAAATATTTGTAGCTCAGGGTTGAACTGTGGGATCCTTGATGCTCTCTGAGCTTGAGTGTTTTCTTGCAGATGTTTCATTACCCAACTAGGTAACATCATCAGTGCCAGAGGGGAGTGAGGTTTGCTCTCTGTTTATATACTAGTGGCTTGCCCTATCAACATTGGTGGGAATGTTCTTGGTGGTTTCTTAATTAGGCTGTTGTTTCTTGTTAGCTTGTTTGTCTGAGTTGGTACCCTGAAGAGGAACTACTGTAAAAGATATGTTACTTGAATCAACACATTTCAAAGAGAGCAGAGTTCATTGGTCAATGAAAGGTCGGAGTTTGTATTGCATGGCTATTCTATTCTATTCTATTCTATTCTATTCTATTCTATTCTATTCTATTCTATTCTATTCTTTCCAATAAGTGTTCAAATTGATTCAATACGCATATCTCCACTCATTTTATCTTCATGGCATCAACTCTGTCAGCTAGATGGAATTGAGAGACAATAATTGGCCATAAGCTACCCAAAGTGCAACATGGATGAATATGGATTTGTACCTGGGTATCTCCAGAGCAGATCAAACTTCAATCATGACTTCACACACATACAACTGTCTGTTTCCCATTGGAAGGAAGATGAACCTCAGAAAAGGCCCACTTAGCATGCTGTATTTTAACAAGGCATCTCCTGCAAGTAGATATATGGGTGTGTGAGTATGTCTGAAAAGCATTATAGGAAAGTTCCTGGAACAGGAGCATCTGGAAGACATGTACATCTGGCCTTCAAGCTTCTTTGCCTGCTGATCTCTCAAAAATATCCCATTCTGTCTTTCAGTGAAGGGCTTTATAGTACACGTTTTCTTAATCCATCTTCTTTAACAATAACAACAGGCAAGATATTGCAACAAATCACATATGGGAAGAAGCATGACATTATTAGTAATATTATTACTAGGAAATGGCCATTAAGATATAAATTACATGTTGCTAGTTTATAACTGAATACGAGAATCAAATGTAATGAAATCAAATGTGTCACCTAGAAGTACAGAGATTATTTCCATACTTAAATCTGATTTTTAATGTTTGCTCATTCATATACCATAGATAGCCAACAGGAAGGGAGTAATAATTGGAAGGATTTTGCAAATCAGTCTAACTCAATCTTCCCCAAATTGGTGACCTCCAGCTGTGCTGAACATCAGCTTTCATAATTCCCAGATAGGAAGTTAATGTTCGGCACATACTAAACTGAGGATGGTTGCTGTAACTTTCTTTTTGATGAATCAAGTCTAATCTTTTGCAATATCTTTTTACAGTATTTAGAAGATGTTATTATTCTAAACTGGATTTGCTTCTAGAATTCCTGGGAACTTATTGTAGCTCAAAGCATTGGCTCCCATGCTGTATAAAAAACATATGATATCAAAGTATGTTAAAAAAAAATCCACAGATTAGTGTGGTGACATGGTATTAATTTAATTTAATTTAATTTAATTTATCAGCATAATCTTTTTGTGTGTCTATTTAGAAGTAAATGCCACTGAGGAAATAGGTGCAGATGCACAATTTATGTTAAATCAACAGCAATTATAGTGGCACATTCTCTACAAAATTATCATAGGATTGCACCTTTTACTGCATTGTGGATCTGGCTATACCGTAGAAGAAGGAGCTCTGAAAATCCATGAGATTTCATTATAAATAGCGTGCGTAAAGTCTGGGCTGACTAATATGATGAAAATATCAAAAGAATGGTATATTGAACATTTTTTTATTTTATTCAGATGAAAAAGAGCAACAAAATATATGCAGATGAAATGCAGATCTTTGTTTTGCTTGGTAAGATTGGACTTGCCTTCCCTTTAGCAGCTACTTATATAATCCTTAACATAGAGATGCAACAAAGATGATTAGGGGACTGGAGGCTAAAACATGTAAAGAACGGTTGCTGGAATTGAATATGTCTAGTTTAATGAAGAGAAGGACTAGGGGTGACATGTTAGCAGTGTTCCAATATCTCAGGGGTTGCCACAAAGAAGAGGAAGTCAAGCTATTCTCCAAAGCACCTGAAGGCAGGACAAGAAGCAACGGATGGAAACTAATCAAGGAGAGAAGCAACTTAGAACTAAGGAGAAATTTCCTGACAGTTAGAACAATTAATCCATGGAACAACCTGCCTCCAGAAGCTGTTAATGCTCCAACACTGGAAGTTTTTAAGAAGAGACTGGACAGCTATTTGTCTGAAATGGTATAGAGTTTCCTGCCTGTGCAGGGGGTTGGACTAGAAGATCTCCAAGGTCCCTTCCATCATCATCATCATCATCATCATCATCATCATCATCATCATCATCATCATCATCATCATCATTTCACAGGCAAAGGACTCCTGGAGTGAAGACTTCTGTTCTACATAAGTCTGGTTCTATCAGGCATCAAATCAGCCCTCTTTGAACATCACATCACATCACCTGTGAACAATCCTTAATTTTTAATTATCTGTTCCAAGATAGGTGCCTCATTGCCTGCATTACATGTTGCTTCATATCTTTTCAGCCTAATTATTTTATATGGAGGCGGCAAAATTATACCCTACAGAAAAGAAGAGGAAAAGCTCTTTTAACATTTTTGTCGTTTGGATGAACTGGTATGGCAGGAGACCGTTTTTGAGTCATGCACTTCCCTGAAATAGGGCAAGAGGCATGTGCTCCATGTTGATGCTTCTGCCTTTGAAGTCTTACACAACCATATACAAGCTGGGTTTCCCCAAATTTAATGAAAGTTTTAGGGACTGCCGTTGGCCATGCCATCTGACCCTGTTATCCCTGCTTGCCAGACCTCATATGGGCTGCATTGTTAAAAATGTGATTGCTTAAAATTATGACTGTGGGTCTCCAGCTTTCAATGCTGTCTGCCCATACTGAATTATCAGTTTTTAATATTCTTTCAATAGATGTTTTTTTTAGTATGCCTTATTCTATATTGTAATTGTTTTAATGCAGTCTAACTTTATTTGAAGTTAACAGGTTGAATAGCTTCATGTAAAAATAATAAACTGACTCCCTGATATGGACTACTTGTGAGAAATAATTCCGTACACATAAAACTTTCTAACAGTCAGGAATGCTGATTGCTCTAGGGCAGGGTAGGCAACCGTGGCTCTTTTATGACTCATGGACTTCAACTCCCAGAATTCCTGAGAATTGAAGTCCACGAGTCATAAAAGAGCCAAGGTTGCCTAGCCCTGCTTTATGGTTCCTATTCATATACAGGGAAGATATGACTAGCAGTGGGGAGACCTAGAAACAGTGGTGGGATTCAGCCAGTTTGCACCACTTCTGCAGAACTGGTAGCTATTTTTTTGTTGACAAAGCCCAGAATGGACTTCCAGAAGCGGCATCCACACAGAGAACTGGTTATTCACATATTTGAATCCCACCACTGCCCAGAAACCAAGTCAGTCTGAAATGTCTTGATTGGTGGGTAGGATAATCTGTGTTCAAGTGAAATACTCATGTGTTCTCTTGAACCTAAAAGGAGTGAAGGCACACAGATTGAAGATAATACAGTAAATAGGTTATATCTTTTCACGTACCACAGTGCTTGCTGTTCTTAAGGCCAAAGATTAAAAGGCAACTATTTTGGAAACTGCTAATAAAATATGATGCTGCAGTTTATTTAATTGTAAATTTATTTTATAATTGTTGTGACTGATGGTCTTAAATTTCTGACTCACTGAAGGGAATATGGCTACTGGTGAGAAGAACAAAATGATCTCTAAAAGCTTTGGTGTATTTTATTCCTGTTTATTAGTGCTTGGGCATCCTAGGATGAAGAAGGAAAAACTTAACTGAATGCTGAGGAAGATAGACATACACTTGGACTGTTCCAGTAGGACAGTGTTTCTCAGCCTTGGCCACTTTAAGATGTGTGGGCTTCAACTCCCATGGTTGGCTGGGGAATTCTGTGTGTAGCAAGTTCATTTACCCATGGCAGAAAAGTACCGTCAACGCTGCTAACATCGGATGTTTTTGCATTGACAACAGATGGAAATGTAGCCATCTTTTACCTTTTGCTTTTAGAGTTAGATGATGCTGGGAGGGGGAATGTGAATGAGAGTCCAGCTAGACATAACAATACTGGACCCAGCATGAGAAGCAAGGTTGTTGTAACCAGAGCTGATAAAAAATTGGTGGTCTGGAGAACGAGAGAGGAAGCTTGTGCTTCAAGTTAATTGGGGAATGTGATTTATGACTGTTAATTGGAGGAGGGAATTGTGCTTTGATACTATGTGCTCAGGGGAGGGGAATTCAGTTTTTGGCTTCGATTATGCAATGCCGATGTTATGCTACTCAAAATAAAGACTCTTTAAGGTAAACAATGCCTCGAAGTTCTTTGAAGAGTTTCATCTGTCGGAACCATGACAAGTACATTGGATTGCTGCTTAATGGAATTCAGAAATTTCACCTAATGGTTGATACAGTGGGCTGAGTAAAATAGGCAGGAAACATATCCCCCCTAATCCTTCCGGCCAAGGATTAGGCAAAGATATGGCAAAAAAAACACTACTATATCAGAAAATTATTTTTATTAACTGATACAGTTAATCAGATATGCTTTGTAACAACCAAACACCTTGTCTTTGAAAAATATACACAAACTTTCTTTTCTTGGAGGCTACTGGATGAGCCATAGGCCACATTTGGATGATCACAAACCCAAAGACCTACTACCTTTAGAAATTAAGATATATGAACAATCTTTTGTTCATCTGTCTATGCGTCTTGTTGCTCATTCTTGAACCAAAGAACCAGTGAGTGAGCAAAGAACAAATACCTTTTCAATTGACTATATTATTGCAAACACAAATTGTGTAGAGTATAGATGTGCGTGCACTTGAAAAAGTTCTTTCTACTATATATTTGTGTAATGTGAATATCAGATGCAGCCTTCTGTAAATAATAAGAAAGTAAGAAATAATAATACAGCTTTTAATTTGCAATGAATCTAAATCTCTCAAACTTTGAGTGAAGAAGACAGGGTCTGGAAAGTTTAGTGAAATTCAGTCTATTTTTTAAAAAAATATATGTTTATTTTAAGAAGGCAATATTAAAAGCAAACATTGTTTAATTTTTCTTCTACGAACCTATTATTACTAGAAAGTCTAAAGTTCAGAATAGTGACATATATTTTTTAACAGGGAAAGGATAGATCCTGGTCCAAGCCTTTCTATCAATTGCTGCTATATTTTGAAAGTAAGAACCTCAAAAACGATAAAAGTTTCTTTTGAGCTGAGCTCAAATCCAAATGACTTCATAGACACATCAGTTGATTTTATTTGGCAGCCATACAAACAACATAGAAGTGGTTTGCCACTGTTTTCTTCTGAGACGTTTACCGAATACTCAACCTCACCTAAAGCTCTGGGATTTATGGAGGTGCCTCATCCAAGTACTAATCATGTCCAGTCCTGCTTTTGATCAAAGGGAGATTGACCTTTCTAACCACTTCAGGATGTTGCCAAATTTTCAGAATTGTCTAGACCACATGGAATCTAAGAGATATTCAGTCTGGATAGAAGAAAGATGATTTGTTCAGGAAAAAAAATGTGTAGGATAAATGTGGCATAGGCCTTTCTTCTTCAAAAGAACATACTAAGTTGGGCTATCATTTGCACAAAAAGTAAAAGAGAAATTACTGCAGTGTGACAAAGCATTGAAATACATAAGGGAGAATCATATTTTTTATGTTTATTTATTTAATTTATAGGTCCTCTCATCTCATATGCATGACTCTGGGCAGATAAACAATTAAAAACAGAATAAAAACATAATGGAAAAAACAACCATGAATGCCTTCCCTTCACACATTATCTCTTTTGACATTAATGTAGTTGCACTTCATAGAGAAAAAAATAATAATTTAGAGATATTTTTTAAAAGAAATTAAACAAAGAGAAAGGAAGCTTTGTGCTATGGGTAAGGAAAGGGAAAAGGGTGCCCCCCCCAGTAGAAGTTAAGTTTGTTCTTTGGCTTAATGGGCCATTCTTGGATCAGTCACAAGATTCTTGAAACAACAAACAACTAGCAACCATTAACCAGTGGAGATCAAGACAGCCTGGAAAGTTAGGATGAAATTATTATCCAGGGCAGCAACTAACTTTAGAGGGAAGATGATTTCCAGGTTCTTCAACCATTTCTGAGCAAGAGCTGTCATTAGATTGAAGGAAATTGGTGACCATCTGCTCTGAAGGACTTAAGACAGCTTAGGCTGTTGTAGGATTCATTGTTTTTTGTTTTTGCTTTTACTTGGGCCATACACTGAGGTATACAGTATTGTAAATAACTGAAATAAAGGATTTATTATGTTGACATTCCTTATTTTCTGTGAGTTCACCTTTCAATACTTTATAGTCATCATCATCACCATCCATTTCCATGCAGCTTTAAAAGCTATAAATTAAAGTTTTAAAATATTTCCAATATAATTTATTACCCAAAACTGATGGATGAGAGCCACTGATGATCATTTCACATGTATTACAGAAAGAAACAAAGAGCTTTTATTCCCACAAAATGAGACCAGACAATTGTGTTGGGAATGATTAGATGAGACAATGTTTCTCTTTCTAGTATTTTCCTGTCTTGAGGAACGTTGTGTGAAATTAATTTACTTTTCTTATTAAATCAAAAATTGGTCTTAATTGCCTTAAAAAGGCTTGACAATTTGGAATAAATTGGAGAATATGTATACTTATAACTAAGTTGTCCTTTGGGCTGCATAGATCTCAGTATGGTTGACATACAGGTAGAGTGTTGGGCCAGTCTGTCTGTTTTGAGTCTGGACCAGCTTCATGTGGTTTTATTCATAATTCTGTTCGGTATCATTTCCCCATAAATCTGAATACATTTCTAAAAAAGAAAAAAATAAATATTTATGTTTTAATATCTTCATGAATTTATTTTCTGAGAAAATAGAGAAAAATGAAAGAAGGTATTCTGAAATATTTCTATTTAAGTCAGATTATTATCAATCACTATATTCCAGAAGATTTTCTGGTCATAAATTTAACAATTCCAGACATTATAGCTAATTTAGATGATTTAAATGAAACCTCTGATATAAAATACACATTTCCTTACTTTTTTTCCTGTTATGCCGTTTTAATTTTCTTCTTTCTTTTTTTAAGAAAAAAAATCTAATATTTCTTAATAAATAACTTGTCGTTTCCATTCTCATCTAATTCTATCATCTCCTTGACTAACAGAGAAAAAACTTCAAGATTAGGTCAGCCTGCCATAATAACTATTAACTCAGCCAGGTTGCTGACAGATTTCTTGGACTGTGCAGTAGCAATGAGTCTTAAAAAGCAGAAGCAAAAAAACTTATTAGATTTTTTTTTATCCCTCTGACAGTTTTAATATGCTTTTCTGTTTAGCCTGATGGTCATAATTTGGTTATGGCCAAAATTCCAAACTAAGTTTTTTACAACTCTTAGTTGTAATATACTTGTTATTTCTTAGGCTGGATTTGCTCATACTCTAATGCAGGAAGAGTAGATGCTGAAAGCTATTGGAAAAGGCAACATTTAGTAATAAATTACACATAATCGCACACCTGTCTGCAACCTACCGTATCTTGCTGCTGTTTAATTCTACATGCCGTTTATCTTTTCACATCTCTTCTTCATTCTCTCTCTTCCTCCAATTTTCTTTTTCACTGATGGTAAAACAGAAGATCAATGGGATTAAATTCAGGAAACAGATTCCAATTAAAAGGTCGGAAAATTTTTCCCCGGTAAGGTTTCAGAGGATAGAACAAAGAGCTGAGGATGTTTTGTTTAAGCTGGAGTTTTCTAAGGAAAAGCTGAATGAATTTTAATGTGGCTTTAAGATGAGTAAAGATACAGGAATTCTTCACAAACTGTATTTCATCTCAGATTATCTAATGCTCCCACACACACATTTTAAAAAATAAAGTATAAAAATGGTCTGGTATGTTAGAGAGGCACGTGTTTTATTGTACTCTCTCTCCCACTCCTCCCCCCCATTTTAAAATCTGTTCCTTTGACCTCTTTTTGTTAAGTATTCAAATGCAAGGATGTTAGTTTTAGAAAAATTGGACAGCATGAGGCAATTAATTATACAGAATAATAATAATAATAATAATAATAATAATAATAATAATAATAATAATAATAATAATAATAATAATAATAATAATAATAATAATAATAATAAAAGTTGGAAGGGACCTTGGAGGTCATCTAGTCCAACCACCTGCTCAGGCAGGAAACCCTATACCATTTCAGACAAATGGCTGTCCAGTCTCTTCTTAAAAACTTCCAGTGTTGGAGCATTCACCGCTTCTGGAGGCAGGTTGTTCCACTGATTAATTGTTCTAACTATCAGGAAGTTTCTCCTTAGTTCTAGGTTGCTTCTCTCCTTGATTAGTTTCCATCCGTTGCTTCTTGTCCTGCCTTCAGGCGCCTTGGAAAATAGCTTGACTCCCTCTTCTTTA
>NW_015386278.1:502135-522270 GCF_001527695.2 Protobothrops mucrosquamatus | reverse complement strand
TGCTCTTCTCTGTACTCTTTCTAGAGTCTCAACATCTTTTTTACATCGTGGTGACCAAAACTGGATGCAGTATTCCAAGTGTGGCCTTACTAAGGCATTGTAAAGTGGTATTAATACTTCACGTGATCTTGATTCTATCCCTCTGTTAATGCAGCCCAGCACTGTGTTGGCCTTTTTGGCAGCTGCAGCACACTGCTGGATCATATTTAAGTGATTGTCCACTAGGACTCCGAGGTCCCTCTCACAGTTACTACTATTGAGCAAGGTACCCCCTATACTATAATAATAAATGAATGCTATAATAAGTTTATAATTACATGTAATAATTTTCTATGGTAATCCAGGGTTTATTTCTAGGGGAAGTAAGTGTTTGCCATTTCTGTCCAGAAATGAGTAATCCAACTGGTTCAATAATATAAGAGATGATATCAACAAACTTTCTTTGGTATATAAACCATAGAGCATGCGTGAGAACCATCTGAATATCTATTATTATAAACAACTGGTAATGGTACATTCGGTAAATATTTTAGCATATTTCCATGGATATACAAGGATAAAAATCTCTGATATTCTAGATATTTGAGGCTGTAGTTTGATTTATTGTTGTTTTTAACAACTCTTGCAAATGCTAGTATCCTTACTAAAGAATTAGGATACTGTACTAGACCACAGCTACAGAACTTCAAAGGAATCTTCAAATAACTTCATTTCCCAGACTTAGAATTTTTCTGGGTATATGTATCTTTCACTTTCAGCCATTGAAGAGATATGCAATCTTGTATTCTCCAGATGTTTTAGAATTTCATCTGTATAATCCCCAGCCACTAGCTCTCCTACACAGATTTATGTATGCTGAAGTTCAATATATCTCCAAGGTTGAGAAAATGCCTCTCCTTGCAAGCATTAGCAATGTGGATTAACTCTTAAAAAATTAAACACTTATGATTATCCTTTTTTTAAAACAAAATTAAAATTTTCAACTAAAAGAAAATTATTTGGAAGAACAGAAGCAGTCTTTTGACTTTTGAGCCTGCAAGTAATTGTGAAGAGTTTTTCAAGCTTATCCTCTTTTATATCTGCATATATTTTTTTTTAAAAAAACCCAAAATGTTTAACAAGGTTTCTTGCAGATCTTTTGGACCACCAATTAGGTAATTGCAATCACAGGCCAACTGAATTCAATCATATTTAATATAATCATATTTAATGGTTGTTAAAGTTAAAGGTTTAACTCTTTTTCTAAAAAAAAACAAAAAACCTCAGTGGGTAAGTCAGTTACAAACAAGATGATACTTATCTGAAAATCCCAAGGACTAAAATAATAAATAAGATAGAAGAACTGCTGGTTAGTTTTTATAAAATGAATGCTATTAGTATTCCTTTGCAAATAAATTAAGATGAATGAAAACATTTTAATTTGGTTTAGACTTAATGAAATTCACAGACAAAAGTTTCACAATAAGCTGAAAAATCAAAAGTCTACTTCTTTTCTTCCAAATATTTTTTTTTTCTTAGTTGGAAAGTTTAAGGACAAATGCATCTATTCTTAAAGAAGCACAGTTTGTATTAGGCAAAGGTTTGTTAGTACAAAGTAACAAAGTTTAGGGAATGTTCAGGTATGAATGTGGTTTCCTCCAAAAAGGGTTTGCCTCATTTGATTGTCTCCTAAGGTTTTTCTGAATCGTTGGATATATAATGCAACAGTGGCTGGAATCAAAGTTATGCTTTTATGATGACCAAATTGCCTAGTGATCTCCTAGTGGGATTATGGGCTTAGTTATTCTTGCATATCCACCACACACATCTTTTTTATGGCTTCTTACTTTTAAGTGCCTATTCCTTGGCAGCAGCAGATGAGAAACAGTGCCAGTTTAATCCAACAATTATTCATTCCAAACTCTGGCCACATGGAATGAATGGAATGTTTCTTGGTAACTTGGCCTTAACAACTTGTTGCCATCCCCGATTAAGCACAGGAGAAATAGCCTAAACCATTCCACTCAACTGAGTCAGAATAAAAGAGGAAACTAGACATTTCTTTCTCAAAAAATAATGTATTTTCGAATGGGAGGAAACAAGCCTATGCATTATCCTCATTTTAAATCGTTAGGAAATTCCCATCATGGGAATAGATGTTTTATGCTGCCCCATAGAGTGGCACACCTATTTTTAAGATGCAGACCAGGGATGGAGGCAGAAAAGTGTGAGTAGTGTGTAGGAGGCAATTAATAGTGGCAAAAATGGGACAACCATTTGTCTGAAATGGTATAGGGTAGTGGTGGCGAACCTATGGCATGCATGCCAGAAGGGACACTCAGAGCCCTCTCTGTGGGCATGCGTGCCGCTGTCCCAGCCCCACCTCCCCACACAGCCCCCTTCTCACCAGCAGAACCCCGAGAGGAGAGTCACCCCCAGGTGCGGCCTGCACAAAGCAGCACAGCCAAGGACATGGCAGCTGGCCAGCAGGGACAAGACTCCGTCCTCGCGCCCCATCATGTGCAGATGATGCTACGGGGTGCGGGCAGAGGGTGTGGCCACAGCACTGCAGGGCTGCCTGGGCGATCTGCGGCGGGCCGTGGAGGCGGTGAGTGGCCCTGCAGGCGGGCAGAGGGCAGGGCAGGGGTGGGGGGCAGGGCGGGGGCAGGTTTTGGACACTCGGTCTCTAAAAGGTTCACCATTACTGGTATAGGGTTTCCTGCTTGAGTAGGGGGGTTGGACCTCCAAGGTCCCTTCCAACTCTGTTATTCTGTTAGAATGGCAATATTACTTGCCATTTCTAGACTTACCTTACCCAGGAAACAGTCATTATCTTTTTCTCTCTTACTGTTGTGCTGTATGGTAAATACAACACAACAATAAGAGAGAAAGAGATAATGACTGTTTCCTGGGTAGGGAAAGTCTAGAAATGGAAAGTAAGTAATATTGCCATTCAAAAACACACAATTATGGGAAGTGGATGCATCTTTTGTAACTAGGAATAAAAAACTAAAGGCAAGGCAGTAGAGGAAGATTATTTCCTGAATAAAAGTTTGCAGACGTTGTTTCAAGTGCTAGTGCTGCATAGAGAGCTCAAGGAAGAAAAAGATACAAATAAACCGTCCTGCCACCTGCAAAATAACTAACTAACTAACTAACTAACTAACTAACTAACTAACTAACTAACTAACTAACTAACTAATCTGATAATGTAGAAAGAAAGATCAGAAATTGACTTAATAAGTGTATTCTTATTGAACAAATCCATTCCTTACAGATTATTGAACTAATTGTTATTTTTTTTTATTGCTTTTGACAATATATTTGATGCTTTGGGAGGTAGGGTAAAAATGAGCATAAAACCACTTGATTGTAGAGGCCTAAAGCAGGCCACAGAGAGTGGGTGGTCTTTTAGGAAAGTGTTTGCAGAACAGATCAACTGGAGAATATTCAAGCACATGAGCCAGGGAAGATATTCTATGAAAAGGAAAACAAAGAATCTCCTTGAGTGAAGGATTTTTTTTTACAATTGCTGGACAAAACAACGATCTGAGCATTATTTAATATGCGTATTAATATAAAGCAGAATGTGGGACTTGAGTAACTTCCATGTTCTTAAAGGAAAATTATATAATAAGATATTTTGTTATAATTACTGGAGAAAAAAATTCATCAGATCATAATATTAAATCCTTAATCCGGCTTCAGCTGAATAACTTTATTGATCAAAGACAGCTCATGAAAGACAGCAGATGCAAAACCCTGATGCCAATCCTTCAGTTGCATTTTTATTTGTCAAATTCTATGACTGCCCATTTCATAAACAAGTGACTCTGGGTGGCACAGAACATAGCTAGAAAGCAATAAATATATCTGAACAACAATTGTTATTTAAAAACATTTAAGACCACATTAAAAAAAAGCACAAAGCTAAAAAAATAAAAAAATATTGAGTGGAGAGAAAATATTTCTAGTTACCCACCTCACTATTCCACCAGTCCTTTAGATACTCCAGGCAGTATTTGAAGGACTTCTGGAAAACCAAAAGGGATGAAGCCATCCTTGCTTTGGGGAGAGGGGGGATATTTTCAGTGAAAGATGAATTTAGGAGAAGCTGCATTATTGCATAAAAGCTGTGATTTGTGATCTGATTGCAAATGCTTCAAAAAGCTTTTCCATGTGTGCTTATGAAGAAAAAGCGGTACCCTATTTGAAGTGTTACAAACACAGGTTAGCGTTCATTTGAAGGCACCTTCTGTTTGAAGGTCAGCCTAATGAAATTTTGAGGATTTTCCTCGCTAGATGTGGGCTCTCCTAACTGTGTGATGCCTGCTTTATGGAGAGCCCTCAACTTATGACCACAATGGAACCCCACATTTCCATTGCTAAGCAAGATGGTTATCCAGGGAGTTGTGCTCCGTTTTATGAGTTTTTTGCCACAGTTGTTGAGAAGAATCACTGCAGTTGTTAAATGACTCTGGCTTCCCCCATTGACTTTGCCTGTCAGAAGCCAGCTGGGAAGATTACAAATGGTGATCACATGATACAAGGATAGTGCAACTGCAATGGTCATAAGTGTGAAAAACAGTCATAAGACACTTTTTTCAGTGCTGTTGTAACTTCAGATAGTCACTAAACAAATGGTTGTATAACTATCTCTAAATTGAACTAAGGCTTTCAAATGAATATAAATTTGAAAAAAACCTAAACTATTACATTTGTAATTTGTGCAATTTGATTATGCCACATAACTGGCTACAAAAATGGACTTGGGACTTGCATTAAAGGATGTAGGAGCTTTCCAGAAAGACAGTCTGGTCTTCTGGTCATCAGAAGATGGACGGGCACATCCTCCAAAGTGATACATAGGCATAAATAGCACTGTTTCCTATCCTCTAGAGCAGGGGTAGGCAACATTGGCTCTTTTATGACTCGTGGACTTCAACTCCCAGAATTCCTGAGGGAGCCATCTTCTGAAAAATGGGAAAGATGACAGAAGGTCCTTTTCTAATCCTTCTGAAGCATTCCCTTTTCAGAGTTGCATGAGCATGTGTAATCTCATAGTGTGTATTGATTTCTGGAACCGGGGTTTGAGTAACTCACTTCCTTTCTTCTTTCTTCTTCTCTTCTTCTTCATAGGGTTTTCACAAGACACCCTAATTTTCCAAGATGGAGCAACCTGCAGTCTTCTTGAGATCTTTTCTCATACCTATAAAGTCAGCTCACATAATTACCCCATATCAATTAAAAACTCACTGGTTTTGTCAGGTGATATTGAATTTGTATCCCCTTTTAAACTTTGTATATTTCAATCGTATTAGAGAATGCTCTAAGTATGCAAAACCACAAATTGATTTTACAGTTGCCTCAGTCCACTGCCAAATAGTTGCTCAGTCACCTGAGATAGTTATCAGAGGGGATAATGATTTATATTTACTTATCTTCTGCCACATACGTAAGGCCAAATCTGAAGTTGGCTTTATGTTTTGTTGTCAGCTTTCTGTCCAGTTTGAACTTGAATGGTATTTTGTTGACAGTGAGTCAGAGTTTAAAAAAATGGAGCATATATTCAAATCAGCTACTTGAACTGCCAACATTAATTAAAGAGAAAATTCTAAAGTAGGTTGGAGCCAAATACCTAATGATTAACCATTATAACAGTCCATGATTCTCCTTTGGCAGAAAACATCTCCATTAAATTTTCTGGTAAATACCAAATGGAACAAAAATTACCACAACTAAATGCTGGCAATCAGCTCTTTGCCTCAAAACATGAAAGGAATGGAACTCTGTAAACCATCAGAATCATGAACTTTGTATTACATGGATATGTAAATGAAATTCACTGGAAACTTTGAACAAATGTTTATAGTTGCAAAGTTAAGAAAGTGAGCACGGTCCATTGCTCAGTTGTGGGTTAAGATGGTAAAGCTATCACTTGAAAATGATAACTGTTTAATGAATATTTATCTCTATTCCCAGACCTCAGACCTCTGCAAGCACAAATTACTTTAGCATTCTTTGGCATCCACCATTTCACTTATTTTGAGGGATGATCTTACTGAAGTGTCAAAACAACTTGAAGTCAATGGAACAGAATGTCCCATGAAGAATACTCAGGTTCAACATCCCTGATGGCAATTCCTTTGCATTGGCTTTACCCTGAAGGTAACAAAAGATGATTTGAACAGCTCACCAAACAAAAACCTAGAGCACAAATAATTGCTTGATAGGCAGACTCCCCCTGACCATCTGCAATGAGGCTTTAGACGCCTGGCAAGTAGCCCTGGTATTTACAACAATATCGTGGAATCTGCAGTTCATACTTGAAATATTTTTTCATGAAATATGTCCATATTATCAGAGCCTGACTTCTTATCTTATATTCAACAAAATATGTGAGTGTTTAAGCTTTTCCGCCCTGCATCCTCAAGTTACTTCTCTGCATTAACTAATTAGAAATGAGATGAATTACGAAACCCCTTTCTAGATTTCAGCTTATTCCTCCAGTTTGGGAAAGTGATGGCCCGATGCTTTCCTTTTATCACAACTCTGACTGGTGGATTCTCCTGCTTCCATTTTCCTTACTGACATATTTTTTAAAAAACGGAACAGGCCCAGTTTGAGCATTTTTCTGTGTTTCGGCTATTAGAGCTTTAGTCGGTTTCACCAGGTTAAAAAAACCTCCATCGGTGAAAAGAAACTAAACTAAACCTATGTTTTCTCTGTTTCTCCATGTTTAAAAAAAATGGCTGCGGAGGGCAGTGATCAGTAACTGGAGCATTTCTGCCATAGTGCACAATAACTAATAGGAATGGAGATTCCCTATAATGAAATAAAGTATAGAAGGTGAAATCTATCTGAAATCTTTAGTCCCCTCTAGTGTCCAATTTTTGGAATCATGAAATTATTTATCTATATTATGCTTTATATAAACCAATACAGGATCTATTTCCCACAAAAAGTTATTTGTTCTTTATAATTAATTCCAAAATCCTATTGTAAAAGATCCGATATTACATTTTTTTATCTGGACCCTTTGTCCAATCATAAAGTTTTAAGATCACTCATATTTAGGTTTTTGCAGTTTATTTCAGATTTTTTAAAATTGTTAAGTTTATGGTTAGAAATATCTTTCACTCAGGATTGAAGGCAGACCTACCCAGTGTTTTCAAAAGTGTCATTCCAAAGGTTTCTAATAGCTTAGAAGAGTTAAGGAGCAACTTCCAAAAGTGTTTAGAAAGTGAGGCTTGTGAATTTGGTATCCTTTAAAAGGCTCTGCCATGTTTGCAAGCAAAATGGCTAATTCTGTCATCTCTCAATGCTCTAACATGTGGAAAACTATTATCTGGATGTCTCTTTGCAGGGAACAAACATCCAGAGCACATGTGGCTGATCTCCTGCCTTCTCTTTATTCAGGGAGGTTCCAAGGAACCAGTATCCTCACAGCATAATGTAATGTAGAAATGTCCTGGGGAAAGGATGGAAGGAAACAATTAAGATAAGAGAGGCAGGAACCCCAGTGTCTGAACGGTGAGAGACAGAAACTTTGAAAGGACCTGTCCTAGTGGATCAAGCAATTAAAATTGGCGAAGGGAAGTTTTATACTTTCAAAGTCGCAAGATTCTGTCAATGTAGCCTTACAATAAAGTAGATTTGGTTCATCTACCGTAGTTGTGTTTCCTATCTGGTTTACCCACACTGGTTCCTTGGTCTTTGCCACAGTCATTGTCTTTGCTTTCACATAGCCATCTTCCATTTGCCATAACTCCTCTGGAAGCTTCAGATAACACTACTTTTGATATGGAGTGAACAAATTGGTGGAGGTTGTGGGGACTAGGTTCAGGTAAGGACAACATTATGCATTCCTGTCCTCAAGAGATGGTCAGTGGCTCATATGTAGGTCATGCAGATGAACCCTTTGTCATATCTTTTTCTATTAGAGTTGCATCTTAGAACTGAGATTATTAATTTCACAAGGTATTTGTCTGAGAGACTGTTAGGGATCTTTTTCTTGTGTCTTTAAGGGGAAAAAAAACCACTTCCCCAAGAGTTAGCCAAATATTCTTCAAGGCTCACCATTGTTCTTTCTGGTGGTCAAACTTCTTCCTAATATGCTAGTACAAAATGACATAGAAACAAGCAATAATGAACTTGTGGAAAAGAAGAGAAGCTGTGCTTTGCCACTGTGAATGGTGAGTCCCTCACCCCTTGGAAACATTTGGAGAATTGCTCCTCTCCCAAGTGAAAAACTCTTTTTCCATTTTTTTCCCCATCTGCAATTAAGAAAGTTTCAAGAAATTATTTATTCTCAGTTCCATGTTTTCCTACAATTAAGACAGCACACAGTTTTAATTAAAGCACTCATTTCTTCCAGAGACTATAATCACTACAGAATATTAGGGGAATATTTTCATTGCAAAAGAAATACAAATATTCATTTTTGGTGCTTACAGTTTATTTTTCTGATAACAGTATTTTAATCAATCAAGTGCACATAAAACCATATGGTATGATTAAACTTGCTTCCCCAAAAGATTTTAATGGTGTGATTTTTTGCATCGCTGGTAACACACCTTAATGAAAATAAAGGTAAAACAGGTGGAATAATTTTAAAATAAACACTTCTGCAATTTATTTGTTTCATTTATATTTCACTGCAATTAATTAAATTCTATGAAGGTATCAACATCTGAATTTTCACATACAGTACCAAGAAACATTTGATGCTCAGTACTGCTGGCTTCTTATTCATGTTGCCTTTCTGACCATTCATCTTCCAGAATTCCTAAACCTAATTCATACTTTTGATGTTCTTATTAGTTTTCTCAACTTTCTGGGTGGTTCAGTTGTCGAAAATCATTTTATGTCAAAACAGGTTGCTTGAATAAGCTGGCTTTTGAGTAATGTGCGTCTTTTTTTTCTTGATTTTTTGTCAGGGATGCTTGGGAAGCAATATGTCTAATTTCTCCAGAACCCCAATGACTGTTCCTAATTTAGATGTTGTTTGGCAGTGCAATTTTCATTGTTATCCACATGCAGACAAATTTGCCTCGCCTAGAGATGAAGCAGACAGTCACACACAGTGAGTGGACAGCTCCCAGAGCCACTTGTTTAGAGCTGTCATTGCTTTCAAGTGACATTGTCCATGTCCATGTTTGTGTACTTTTGGTTCTCTAGCAACAACTTCTGTTCCCTTCCAGCAGACTTTCAAAAATACCACTTGATGTATTTGTGTTCTTTTGATAATCCTTGAAGAATATCAAGAATGTGAGATAATTTTTAAAAGGAGAAGTAAATGAACAGAATAATTCAAAGTCAGGATCCCACGTCCACCCAGTGTTTGTAGAATAAGAACATGTCATTTCAAGGAGGTTTCACAAAGGATATTGGTCCTTTTATAAAAACCCTACTACAGTGGTACTCATTGTTAATTGGCTTTGGGAGGTGCGATGAGTACCAAAAATGATGTGTAGCAAACAATTTTTTCCCATAAGGAATAATGTAGTGAGTCACAAGGCAGCTGACACTGACAAGTTCTAGTTTGTCCAAACAAACAATGAGTACCGGGACAAAATTTGGGGGTCAAAATGCATTGAGAACCATATTCGATGAGTTTCAAACCAGTTGAGTGTCAAGATACCACTGTAATCCAATACAAGCTTCATTCAGTACTATATCACATCTTCAGCTGTGTTCTTTTACCTTAATCTGAATTCTTTTACTCCCTAATAGATAGTCATTTCACATTACAGGTAGTCCTCGGTTTATAGTCACAGTTGGAACTGGAATTTCCATCCCTAAGCAATGAGGTTGTTAAGTGAATTGTGCCCATTTTTATGACCTTTTTGCTGCGGTAAAAAACTCTTTCATTTGTTCTGCACAATGATGTTAAGGGCCTTGAAGTGGCAGGTTTTCACAGCACCCTCAGCTTTCCCAAGTAGATGACAACTTGAAGATGATTGCTTTTTGTAATATCTAAATTTCCAAAAAGGTGGCAGTTTTATAATAGAAACAGAAAATAAATTGAGAAGTGATTATATAGAAAGCAGTAGAATGGTTACCTTGTAAATGAGACCTCTAAAATGCTATTACAGATGAAATACCGATTTTAAAGATAATTTTTAATTCATTCTTAATCTTGGTTTATAGAAAAGTGGCCAGCATTCTACAAATTAGAACACACTGATTTCTCTCAAAAGCAAATATAAATTAAATTGATGTTATGATTACAAGTTATATAAACTGGGCTGAGAACCGTGTTTAGTTTCCTCTCTGCACATATGGAGCACAAAGTAGTCTTTCTGAATAGCATTTACTATCCATAATCAATTCAGTGTAAATCTTAGGCAAAAGGAATTAATTCTCACTCACCGGTCATAGTCCATGCATGATTGCATTAAGCACTGTTCATTCCTAGTACATTTTGATATTTATGATTCAGGTAGGGCTTTAATCTTTTTCTCTGACAAATCATAATTGGAATAATATTTTTCATCATAAACATAAGAAACAAATCAACCTGGTTTGCTTCAAGGTTAACCATTGGTCCACTTCATTCAATGTTTGGTAGATTGACTGAAAGTTACTTTCCAGAGTTTATATGGAGGCTTCCCCAGTGCTTCCTGGTGATGTTTGCAATTGAAGTGGAAACCTTTTCTATGCATAGGTTGTGTATAAACTATAACCCTCCTTCGGATCACTTGACGTTGATGGAGTAAGGACTCATCTGGAATGGCAGAAAAGAGCCAATAAAGCTGAATATGAACTTAAGTTAAGGAAGAAAGAAAGTGCTTCTAATAATGATATCATATATCCTACCAGTTGGATAAAACAGCAAAAAAGCTATATCTCATTTAATATACATGTTTTTTAGGATAAGGTCCTATCTCCAAGCAGTGGAGATAATGCCACCAAGGTTTATCTTATTTCAAATTAGATGAATGTTAAAAGAATATCTGTTCAGCAGATATAATGGAACATTATGGGAAGAGGAAGAGAACAAGGGAGAGGAAGAGGAAGCAGAAGCAGCAGAAGGAGAAAGAGAAGGAGAAGGAGAAGGAGAAGCAGCAGAAGCAGCAGAAGGAGAAAGAGAAGGAGAAGGGAATCTGAGTTGTTATAAAACATATGCCATGTTGATGAGGAGGTCCAAGATGCCTAAATAGGAGTCTATGCTTGTACAGAGAATGGAGCTGTTCTTCATAAAGGGATCCAAATGCTAAGTCCATATTATCATAATCAGTCTCACATTTCCTGCTTAAACGTCTGGTGTATTATGTCAAACAAATGGTTATCTCAAATCAGCACGCAATGGATTGTGGACTTTGGTCTTTGTGTGTTCGGTTTTCATTTATCATTTTGCTTTTAGTTGTGGTTTAAGAAGAATGTCATAGTATTATATATAAGAAACTAATCTGTATCATGTGCAATGTAATGATTTTATGGCTAACAATAGCTTGATTGATTGTTCTGCATAACAATAAACTTAACCTTTTCTCAGAATTGTGTAATTTAGTGTTGCATAG
The DNA here is from genome assembly GCF_001527695.2 of Protobothrops mucrosquamatus. NCBI lineage: Eukaryota > Metazoa > Chordata > Lepidosauria > Squamata > Viperidae > Protobothrops > Protobothrops mucrosquamatus. The sequence continues at coordinate 510,766 of NW_015386278.1, read as the reverse complement.
ATGATAAAGCACAAATGCAAGTTAAGATAAAAAGTTATCTGCCAACTTGAAAGTCAGAAATGTTGTTCCTTAAGAGAATTAGAATAAATGTTACACTTTGAATTCATGCTTGGAAATATATCAAGTTTCAATGCTACGGAGAAAATAAAATAATTGTGCTCCTGAACACATTCAGGTCAGAGCAAGTTGCTCTAAATTTACCTTGGGGTATATAGGCACACCTTAGCAAATCACATAGTTATCTAGTGATTCACAATGGTTTAATACTGTTCTATTCAATATTTGCAAAAAAATACAAAATACATCAAAAAAAACACCTCCTTAGTCATGATTCTAGATCAGGGGTCTTCAAACTTGGCTCTTTTATGACTTGTGGACTTCAACTCCCAGAATTCCTCAGCCAGCCACGCTGGTTGAGGAATTCTGGGAGTTGAAGTCCACAAGTCATAAAAGGGCCAAGTTTGAAGACCCCTGTCTTAGACTGACCCAAAAAAAAAAATTCAAATGAATGGCTCATGAAATGGTGATTTGGAATAATCAAAAGCCAATTTCTCTCTGGAACATATGGCAGGGCAGCTTTGGAGATTCACAGCTTTGGAGATTCACCACTATCGCAAACTTACCTTTTTAAAAAATTTACTTACCGTATGTACCGGTAGTCCTTTAAAGCAATCTTCACTTGTTTGTACTTTCAATGTCCAATCAGCTGTAACCTGGATGACCTCTAGGTGGCAGTTTTGAGGAGAACATTTTATAGGATCATAAAATTATAAAATAGAAAAGCCAGAGCCAGAGAATTCTGTAGCTCCCATTTCTTTGTGTATCCTGAAGCCAATTTTCCCTGTGAATTGTTTTTTGCATAGGCAAAACATTCAGTATTCCAAAGAAAAGCAAAAAAGATCCAGTGTTCTATCTCTCATAGCCACAGCCTGAGAAATCTTGGAGGTGCAGTGTCAGCAATGGGTGTTTTGGCAGCAGATTTACTAGGCCAGTTGATGCTGAGCAATACATTACTACTGACTATGTTTTCCCCAAGATACTTCACCTGCAAAGTTTTGTTTCAGGAAAAGAAGGAAAACATCCAGTGGTGGGATTCAGCCAGTTCACCCCAGTTCGGCAGAACCAGTAGCTTATTTTTTGTTGTCCAGGCCCAGAGTGGACTTCCGGAAGCGGCATCCACACAGAGAACCGGTTGTTCACATATTTGAATCCCACCACTGAAAACATCCCTTCTAAACTGGAATAACTAAAGAAAGGTCTAGGCTTCCCCAGGCAGACATCTGAGGATAAAATGGAACTGATGAATTCAGAAGTAGTTTGTAAAATATCATTGTACTATAGCAAGACGTTTTGTTCTAGACATTTGCCAGGTAATACAGAATGTGGCCCTAAGACTATGTGCCATTTCTCTAGAAGTCTGTGGAGATTCTCAGTCATCCAGGCCATGGTTGTCCCAAAGGTGCTTTTTCAAAAGACAACTGGGCTTTGTTTTTTCTTGAAGATGTTTTGCTTCGCATCCAAGAAGCTTCTTCAGTTCTGATATTCTCTAGAGCAGGGGTGTCAAACTGCCGGCCCACGGGCTGGACATGTCATCTGGAAGCCACGCCCACTCCATTGCCAGCAATGGCAAAACCGTCCCGATACATCGCGCGACATCACATGACGTCGTGAGTTTGACATGTCTGCTCTAGAGGCTGTGTCTCACATGTAAATTTGCAACTTCTATTTTTTTTTCCTAGCATTTTCCCACAAGTACTGGATTCACTTTTTTTTTTCAAATCAACCAAGTGTTGATTAATTGATTGTGACAGGAATTGACCAACCGGCTTGTGCCCAAGCTTTAGACCAAACCACTAGACCAACCTTCTGAGTGGTGTTATATAATATTTTAATTGTTATAATATTCTGTTGGAGTATTTTTTAAAATATGGAATGCCCTGGATGGATTCCTCAACTGAGTGTTAGCAATTTTTAATAGAATGCATAGAAAAAGCATGAATATTTATTCTCCAGAAGTTAAGTGACTAACTTTTGTTCTATAAAAATTTAGCTACTAGAGCAGTAGTAATTAACTTCTGCACTTACAAATGTATCACTATTAGGAACGGAATGGGACAACTTGCCACAGGCAACTTGCCATATGCATAAAATACACTTTTATTTTGCTCCTGCAACAAACTCCCTGTTTAGTCAAACCAAGTTCTGGTTGAGAAGAAAGCTATTTCAGTGACTTTCTCTTCTCAAGTAAACCTAGTTTTCTTTTCTGACCAGCTGTTGCATATCTCTTACATATCATGGCCTTTAGAAGCTGAACTAGCAATAAAGAATCAGAAGACTTTCTCTCTAGTGCGGAATAATTTCCTATGCTAAGAAGCAAAATTATCTTTGCTGTGGTCCATCAGCAACTGAAGCCAGTCATCTTGAATGTTGCTGTAAAGGTCTGCAAAAAAGCCTAAAGTGCGCTTCAAATCATGCTCTTCAGTTCTGAGAAGATCCAGCTTCAAGGAGGAAAGGGACCAGCAGTGGAAGTTGGCAGGAAGGCAGGAAAATGGTTCCAGTGTCAGATTCCCTCCTCTGTGATCAGAGCCCTATAGCAGTCTTGGAGAATGGAATCTAAGGAATCCTATGGTTCCCGAGTTGTTGTCCAACAGCCATATAACTATGCTCAAAAAAAGAATCTTTGGTGACACTCAGAGACAAATGTTTTCTTTTTTCCCCTCCTTCTTCCAGGAGTCATCTTCTAAATGCCAGAGTATTTTAACCTCACAATATGATTTCTGAATTTTCAGAAATTCATTTCATTTTTTCCTCCAGTACTAAATGGAAAACAATAAAGACACATTGTTTATGACCGAGCATGAGGTTTTTGCTTTCAAAAGAAGCAGTATATTAATTACAGTGGGACAGTTATTCAAAGTTCAAAAGCTTTTATTCCTAGAACCTTAACTTGTCCTTGGCTCCATGAAATCATTGATGTCTGAACAATTTTATATTTGGTAAGTGGAAAAGCGTATTCTGAAAGCAGGCAACAGTAAAGTTCTGTTGGTGAGATTGTTGCATGGACTTGTCCACATATTAAGGGCATCTTTATTTTATAGCAAAGATATTGGAACAGGAAACATATTTAATTATGGGGTTATACTATACTTTTACAGTTATAGGCAACTTTAAAATTAGCTTATAAATTGGACTACTAAACTTAAATTTTTTTGTGGGGGTTACCAATTTCAGGATGAATGAAGCAGAAATTGGTCCATATCAACCTAACAGATCCAAATGAGCCAAGGAACTAAAATCAAAGCTGATCTTTCTATAGTGTCAAGAGTTCAATGAGATTCCCTAACCTATAATTTGTTGTCAGCATAGGTAGAGGCCTTTTTTTTTTTTTTGCTTTAACTAAGCTTGATCAATGTTGAGCTGTCTCCCAGCCATAAAACTCAACAGCCAGATTGTGTTCAATTGAACAATCCTTTGTGTTCTGCATCTCCAGCATAAAGCAGCTGCATTGGACTTTTTGCTTGCCAAGCCTGAATATTCTAAATATCAATTTAAATGCAGCAGGAATAAACTTGGATCTAGCAAAGCTAATGGAATCTTTAAAATGTGATACTGTCAGGATATCTAGCGCATTGTGTCTGGCAAGTAGAGAATTTGGCTCTTTATGCCTCTTCTGCATGAAGATGGAAAATAAATAATGTAGCAGGATATACAATCATTAATAGAACGTAGTATGGCTTTGGAATAATACAAACCATTTGGATTATTTCATATTGCACCCAAGCATAGAGAGGAAACCCACTCCAGTCTCTTCCCAAGTTCTTTCCCCCATTTTTTGTCCTTGTTTTGCTTCGTTTCCCCTCTGCCCAAACCAAGTGAATTGCACCTGGTTTTCATCATTTATTATTGAAAATACACTAAGAGATTTTCAAGAGCCAGTTTGATGTAATGGTTAAAGCACCAGGCTAGCAACTGTGAGACTGTGAGCTCTAGTCCTGCCTTAGGCATGAAAGCCACCTGGATGACCTTGAGCCAATCACTTTCCCTCAACCCCAAGAAGGAAGCAATGGCAAACCACTTCTTAAATTTTACCAGGAAAGCTGCAGGGACTTATCTGCAGGCTTCAGGTATCAGCAGTTAATCCTGACTTGAAGGGATACACACAGAGAAAGTGATACAGACATTTCACACAGACATAAATTTTTGGAGATTCTCTACACATCTGTCTTATGAAAGGGTGGAAGGCAGTTTGGATATTCATAGTGTTTCCCAAATCTATGGGGATTTTCTGTTTAGGGACTAGAGTATAGCATATGGTAGGAGAAACAGACCAAGCACATCAAGAAGGCACCAGACTGAAAAAGAAGGCTCTGTTGTAGCATCACAGCACTGGGAATATCCTTGCCCAGTTTGCTTTTGCAGTTAAGGTTCTTCGTGTAACAAAATCCAATCAAGCAGCAAGCCAGGCTGTAAGATTATCTGTTTCTTTAATGCTTCTCTCCAGTTAAGGCTTCAAAAGTGAATGCTCAATAAAATCTTTACCATAAATTTATCATTAATTGAATAATAGTTCTAACAAAGAGGAAAAATAGCCAAATGACTTTGGCAGTGCAGAAGTTATTAATTATCATTTAAATATAAGAAGGTCAAAAGATTCACTCAGCTGATCTTTTGTTCCCAGTTTTTATCCAATACAGACTTTGCTAATATATTTCATTTTTAAGCACTTCCCCATAAAACAAAGCACAAAACAATTCCCACCCATATTAGACCTCTTCTGAAACACTAAATACCAAAAGTCACCTGCATCTAAAACTGAACTGAATACCTGCTTCTCACAGGTATCCAATTCAGACTATATCAGATGTCCTTCTGGCTACTTGCATTCTCTATCTCTTTCTTTCTTTAAAAGTTTTCAGCAGAAATTTGGCAAAATATCTGAGAAATAAATAACATTTGGGTGGTGGGGAGGAAGCAGAGGAGACCTAATACATCACATTGCTCTGGGGGGGGAAATCTGAATTTTTTGAACAGCATTTTATTTGTTCTGTTAAAGGTTATGGCAGTATCATAAAAATGAAGTAGGAAAGCCCGCTTACCAATTTCTATAATGCACAAAGACCCAAAGCGACAAAGGGCAGATCATTAAAAATCCCAATGTACCACGTTTTGCCCTCTCACTGTGATATTTACTATTTACTAGCATGAAGAAAGACACAGGTTAACCATTTGAATGGAATACTGCAACCGACTAAAAGCCACAGAAATGTCAAAGAATGCCATTTAGTTTGAAATGGTCTGAGACATTAAAAACAGAAACATTCTGTCAGGAATGTGCAATATAGTTTTGTAACTTACTAGGTTTCTGCCTCAAAGGCCATGTTGTGTGATTCACAGCAGAACTGACTCTGGGAAGGAGCTGGTTCAAAGCTGTAATTAAATTAAGGTGCAAAGGGTACATCATGCCTTCTACAAATCAAAGAATAAGACTTTCACCACCACTATCAGTATCCAAGTCAAAGTAAAGAGCTGTTGCTACCATTGCTGAGAAACAGGAGTTGTAAGGATGCCCCAGATTGTGCACAGGGTCTTTCTGAGGCAGTGACACTTTGTCCGAGACCAACAATGGAAGGTCCTTGGTATCAGAAGGTCCAAACACTCAAAGACATTCAATCTTGCTTGGGTTGAGTAAAGGTCTTTTGCGCCCCATCCAGCTCCTCACAGCTACCAGACATTGGAACAAAATATCCAGGTGACCTAGAGTGGAAATATAAAACTGGGTCTCATCAGAAAACTGGTGACACCTTACCCCAAATGATCCAATGACCTCATCTAGCAACCTCATGTAGAAGTTAAATGGGAGGGAAGAAAGGACCAAGTCCTGAAGCACCATACAAAGTAGGGGCTGTGGAATTGACCTCCTATCAACACTGACTGGAACCAGCCCTGGAAAAAGGAGGAAAACACAGCAGAGTGCTGCCTACCCCCAACTCCCAGAGCTGGTGCAGAAGGATGCCATGACTGATGGTACTGAAAGCTGCTGAGAAGACATGCCATATTAATTGGACACACCATATTTTATAAAGGAATAACGTAACGCATATTCCATCCTCTTGTGTTATACAGTGGCCTTTTAAAAATAAAAATAAGTATCCATTTCCTTCATCCTTCAGTAAAAGGTAGAGACATTTAATCAACAAGAAAATATTTCTAGTAGGAAATATTTTGGGTGTATCTTTCCAGCAGTATTTGATTTAAAACTGCTAAAGTCATTAATTTTTTGCTTTTAGATGGATCAAGGCCCAAATCCTCTAAAAATGTGACTGTACGTCTCTATTCGTCTGTTGATCATCTGTGGTGGACTCTCATATAGAAGGGCTGTAAGCCAAATCTTCTAAAATGAAGAAGCCAATTTAGAATTCAGCACATGAACACACGTCTTGGATGTGACGATTTTCAGAACTTGCTACAGCATCAATTTTATTATGTTTACTAATCCTACAGGAAACAAAGCAGCTTATGAATTCATAACAAGAAGGAAAGTATACAAAATCAAAATCCAATCCCACAAAATATGCAAAGAATATGTTTTTGTCATTTCATTAAGATAATCTCTGTGTCAAACTATTAGTCTTTTCACAGTCTTCTCTTCCTCTTTAAAGCTCTTTCTGTATTTGCTGTTTTGTCTGTGGATGTTTTAAATTGTTTGGTTTAATTCTAAGTTATAATTTACTAGTACTACTCTTCCTGACCACAATGACAGAAATTTCTACCATATGCTGATAAAATGTGTGGAATCTGAAAACACACTTATTCATAGTCTGCATATTTAAAAAGGAGCTACCATTTTTATTATTTCATCGCATACGTGTTTTCACAGTTATTAACCTATATGAAGCTCATATATTTTGGTAGAGTTCCAATCCCAGCAGAGAATAAATAACATTGGTTTAAAAAGAAAAAGAGTTAGAGCTTGTTTACATAAATATTAGAGATGAGCACATTCTTTGCTTCCCCCCCCTCCACTCCAGAAGCAAAATAGGAAGAGTTTATGAAGCAGCAAAGCAAGAATGGGAATGATTTGGCTGTTTTAAAGTTTCAGAGAGAGGTATGTCCTCTTATGAACTGAGAAATACCCATTTTTGTAGGATTTGTACAGCCTTCATACTGATTTATTTCAGAATAAACTTCAGTGAGCTCAATGAATAAGTAAGCACCATCTAGGAATGCTACATGTGTGCTTTACTATGTTCTCTCTATATAGAACAGTTATTAGTACAATTATAAATGGGTGTCTTGGCTTCATGGTTATTTTTTCTATAATCTCTTCTTTCTAATAATCAAAACCATAAATCATAAACTAATTTTTTGTTTCATGTAAAAAATCCATAAGGGTTTTCAGTCAGCAATATACAAAGATCTTGTCTTTTGCAGTGATAATGTATAAGAACAAAGTTCCATGATTTTATTTCTACTGTTTGTCCATCCGTTCCTGCAAAAAAGCCTCCAGTTTCAATTTATTATTTTTTTTAAAAAATCTTCTTAATTTTTAAAATCTATATATTTTAATAATTTAAAACGTTCTGGCTTTTTACATTTCCACAAAACAGAATAAAATGTCTACTTTTGTTCACATTTCCATCATAAATTTGAGATACTTTTATACATTCTAGAGTAGTGTTTCTCAATCTTTTTTCAACCATGGACCCTCTTTAAATACCTTTTGTGGCCATCAATATTTAATTCAAGATTTAAATCATAATGTTTCATCAAACCTTTCCGGACCCCCAGAGATCTGTGGACCACAGGTTGAGAACCACTGTTCTAGACAATTTCTCTGGTGACATATACCTGACAAACATTCTCAGCTTTAATGGGTTCATGCTTAAAACCTGAAGACATACCGTGTTTCCCTGAAAATAAGACCCAGTTAAGATCGTCAGCCAGACAGACTCATTTAGTACTGTATTTCCCCAAAAATAAGACCTAACTGGAAAATAAGCCCTAAAGCATCTTATTTTGGGGGAAACACAATAATTGATTATTCATTTTTTAAAAAAATAATACACTATATTATTAATAGTATAAAATGTGTAGTAGTAATCTAGAGTGGTGGGGAAGGTATTGAAAAATTAAAAGACCTGTGGTCCCTTTTAAGGTGCAATGATTGCTGCAGCTTGATTGTATAATAATAATAATAGTAAAGTTGGAAGGGACCTTGAAGGTCATCTAGTCCAACCCCCTGCTCAGGCAGGAAACCCTATACCATTTCGGACAAATGGCTGTCCAGTCTCTTCTTAAAAACTTCCAGTGTTGGAGCATTCACCGCTTGTGGAGGCAGGTTGTTCCACTGGTTAATTGTTCTCACTGTCAGGAAGTTTCTCCTTAGTTCTAGATTGCTTCTCTCCTTGATTAGTTTCCACCCGTTGCTTCTTGTCCTGCCTTTAGGCGCTTTGGAGAATAGCTTGACTCCCTCTTCTTTATGGCAACCCCTGAGATATTGGAACACTGCTATCATGTCCCCCCTCGTCCTTCTCTTCATTAAACTAGACATACCCAATTCCAGCAGCCGTTCCTTATATGCTTTAGCCTCCAGTCCCCTAATCATCTTTGTTGCTCTTCTCTGTACTCTTT
>NW_015386278.1:500090-501563 GCF_001527695.2 Protobothrops mucrosquamatus | reverse complement strand
TGAGCAAGGTGCCACCTATGCTGTACTTGTGCAATTGGTTTTTCTTGCCTAAATGTAGAACCTTGCTTTTTTCACCGTTGAATTTCATTTTGTTAGATAGTGCCCAGTGTTCAAGTCTGTCCAGATCCTTCTGTATCTTAAGCCTGTCTTCTGGAGTGTTGGCTATTCCTGCCAGCTTGGTGTCGTCTGCAAATTTGATTAGTTCCCCATCTATCCCCTCATCCAAATCGTTGTTGAAGATGTTGCAGAGCACTGGGCCCAGAACAGAGCCTTGGGGCACCCCACTACACACTTCCCTCCATGTAGATGTGGTTCCATTGAGGACCACTCGCTGAGTACGGCCGGTCAGCCAGCTACGGATCCATCTGGTGGTGATGCTGTCTACCCCACATTTTCCTATCTTGTCAATATATTTCAAGCCCATTTAAATATTTCAATATTTCAAGCCCATTTAAAGTGGGATGTCCAGAGCTGGATTGAATTATAATTATTGGCATATGGCATTGTTACAGTAGCCAGGAGACCACAATGCTTTTGCAGAGTAATCGTTTGGTTTGCCAAGGTACCAGCCCTGTTATAGGAAATGTTTTCATGCTTCTCAAGGTGCACCACAGGAGAGTGAGCTGGCTGTGCACCAGAGAGAAAGACAAGTGGCTCTTCCTACAGCATCACCAAAGGCCTCCTCCCTTCCCAGAACTGCCTCACATCAGGAATCTGACTGCCTGCACAGAGCACAGCTCATCTCCCCACCAAAGTGGTACCTATTTTATGTACTCACGTAGAACATGCTTTCAAACTGCAGGTGGGCAGAAGTGATGGGAGCTCACCCTACCAAATAGAATTAGGGCTCAAACTGCTGGAGCCATCTCCGTCATCATTAAGCCACTGAGCCACCATGCCTCTTGTAGCTGGATTGAATATATAAAACCATTTATTTCCTGTGATTTGGATATTATATTTCTTCTGATTTGGATCATGATTGGGAATTAAGTCCCCCCCTTGTTTATTTCTTTTCATTTCAGTTCACTTATGGTTCTGGTCCAGTAATAAATGACCAATCCCAAAATGTTTTTTCCTTACGGATGTTCCCTAGTAGGAAGCATCAATATTTCGGAATCCTACAACTGCTGCTTCTTTTCAGGTGGACGTGGATTGGAGTTATTTTTATAGATGATGACAATGGGTTGAGATTTGTACACACAATACTGCCCAAGTTTTCCAAGAAAGGCATCTGCTTTGATTTTATAAAAACTTTGCCTACACTGTATTTTCCCTCTGATGTTGGTGAGATGGTGGATGGATGGATCAAAATATACAAGGTGATTAGCAATAGCACAGCCAATGTTGTGCTCATACATGGAGAAATTCACACTATGATCTTTTTGAGGATGTTCCCTCACGTTTCAGAATTTGAGAACATACCCATCAAGACCAAGAGCAAAGTCTGGATTATGACAGCCCAGATGGAATTCA
>NW_015386278.1:478189-498513 GCF_001527695.2 Protobothrops mucrosquamatus | reverse complement strand
CTACTTTTTGGGAGACAAAGTTGTCTGCTAGGTTTGCCAGGAACCGGTTTGATCTTCCACTTGGTGCAGAGTTTGTGTCCCAGTTGATGTCAGGGTAGTTAAAGTCCCCCATTACTATTGTGATGTGCTTCCTACATACCTTAGTTAGCTGACTAGCAAAAAGTTCATCTATTTCCTCTGTTTGGTTGGGTGGCCTGTATGACTGTTCCCTGAGAAGAACAATTAGTTGTATGGTTTGTCTTAGTCTTAGTCTTAATTTTTCCCAACTTTATATATATGAAAAACTCGAGGAGGCAAACATACTGATATTCCTGCCTCTTATTTTTCCCACAGCAACAAACTTGGGAGGATTTTAGTCATTATTGTGAATTGGGGAGGAACAAATTGAGGCTCAATTAAGCTACTTGGCTGTGAGTATTTGAGTCTCTGTGGGCTTTCATTTTTGGACTTGGATTGGGGTTGCACTTTTTCATTCTAGACTGGTGCACAACTTTGAGATTGTCTTGGATTCACAGCTCTGGCTCACTGAGAAAGTGGCAACTGTGGCCAAGAGAGCCTTTGCATGGCTAAATCTAGCATGCTGATTGTGTACTTCCCTAAACCTAGAGTTGCATCAGACAATATCTCATGCCTTAGTCCCCTCATGAATGAATTTCTGTAATGGGGCTGCCCTTGAAGGCCACTCAGAAGCTACAGTTACTACATAATGCAGTAGCATGGGCAGGGATGGGCATGTTTTATTGTGCCCATTTTACCTCACTGTCATTTGGTTTCAAGATGCTGGTTACTATGTACTGTATAAAGCTTTTCTATGGCATAAAGTTTTGGTGATTTTAGGGACCACCTGTCTCTATCCAGTGTGTGTTTATACAGAGTGGACATGTTTTGGTTCTGATTCATTGAGCGTGGTCATCTCATGGGACCCAGGGAGCCTGCCTTCTTTGTTGCAATACTTGTCTCTGGAATGATATCCTCTGAGGGATCTAGATGAGCCCTACCCTGATGGTGTTCAAGGAAGCTATTAAAGACCTGGCTATTCTCCCAGGCTCTGGGCAGAGGGAAGGCTGAGCCCCTGCTGGATGTTTTTTTTTAATTATTATTATTTTATGTGGTTTTCTTATTATCTTTTGTAACTTTTTTATGTTTTAAAATTGTAAGCTATCCAGAGTCATTGGGAGTTGGGTGGGCTGTAAAAAGAATAATATTTTTTTTGTCTCTTTGCTTTTTTAATTTAAAAGCTGTCTTCTTCTGACTCAAGACAAGATGGGCTTTGGGAAGCTCACGTTTTGATTTTTGCTCTGTTGTAAGTTTTGTTAGGTTTCTGGGAAATGTTTCTATTTATAAGTGCCAATATAGCTATGATGATAGAAAATGTGCATGTAATAGTTGCACTTATAGGCGGCTATTAAGATTCCAGTTCCAAAAATTCTACTTATTATCCTATTATAAACCATAAGGAGAGAATTTGTTTTCTATACCAATAAAATTAATTCATCATACTGAAAATAAGATTGGTCCCGGTTACTTTTTATACGGTTACTTCTTGCTCCTCATCAGCAGTTTAGAATCATGGTGTCATTGAAAAACAATAACAATGACAATGACAATAACAATAAAGTTGGAAGGGACTTTAGAGGTCAGCTAGTCCAACCCCCTGCTCAGACAGGAAACCCTATACCATTTCAGACAAATGGCTGTCCAGTCTCTTAAAAAATTCCAGTGCTGGAGCATTCACAGCTTCTGGAGGCAGGTTGTTCCACTGATTAATTGTTTAGGAAATTTCTCCTTAGATCTACATTGCTTCTCTCCTTGATTAGTTTCCATCCATTGCTGCTTGTCCTGCCTTCAGGTGCTTTGGAGAATAGCTTCTTTATGGCAACCCCTGAGATCTTGGAACACTGCTATCATGTCCCCCCTCGTCCTTCTCTTCATTAAACTAGACATACCCAATTCCAGCAACCGTTCTTCATATGTTTTAGCCTCCAGTCCCCTAATCATCTTTGTTGCTCTTCTCTGTATTCTTTCTAGAGTCTCAACATCTTTCTTGCATCGTGGTGACCAAAACTGGATTCCAAGTGTGGCCTTACCAAGGCATTGTAAAGTGATATTAATTCTTTTTGTTCAGATACAATGGAGATAAAAAGTCACCATTTACTAGAATACACACAGCTACAGATATTTAAACTCTGGAGATTTGGGTTATCTATCATTCCCTTATTTCAGCGCTGTGGGGATTCCTAAGCTTCTTTCTGCAACTATGGAAGCTTAAGGCTGAAAAGAAAGAAGAAGGAGAGGAAGGGACTTGCCTGCCTATCTAGAGGTTACAATTTTAGTATAATCAGAAATCAGAGAAAACAAATAAAAATAACATAAAATAATATTTAGATATCAACAATGTAGGAACAGCCTAAAGATTTCCATACTTGGGAAAACCCCAGATCATTTTTTTTTGGGGGGGGGGTAAATGGCCAATGTTTCCCATGCAAAGCTTTGCAGCACTGAATATGATAAACGTGTTCTTGAGTAGAAAGTCAATGTAGAATTTGTCAGAACAAACCAGGATGTGATAACAAAGGAAAGAGAAGGTTTCTTCAACTGTCATTAGAAAAGAAACAATGAAGCAGTACATAAAGGATGGATTCAATAGCAAGTTTGGCAAGTTATAGTATAGGGACTATATTAAATTTCAGAAGAGTTGAGGTTAAGATATCAAACCTGGCTCTAAATCTTTATTGAAATTGGGAAATGAATGTTGGATTATAACCACCAACTTATTATCTAATTTCTGTTTGCTCTCTGATGAGTTCTGAGAGTAGGTTAATCTCATTTTGATATTTGATATATAAAAGCTTATCTCTGACTATTTTTTAGCCTCAGTAAATTCTAAGAGATGTAGAAAGTCTCTAGGGAGGCTGCATGGTAAGAGGTGTCTCAAAACTGCTTGAGACCATGACAATTGCTTGAGACCATGACAACGGCTTGAGACCATGAACTTGCTTGGATAGGACAAGAGTTACCAGCCTTTTTGAGAAAGGACAGTATTTATACCAATAGTTAATAATTAACAACTACTCTTACTTTAACCTTCAACAGGCCAGTCTGTATTCTCAGAGCTCCAATGGTTATACATTAGGGGATTCATATGCCACTCTTATAAACTTTGTACAATTTTCACAGACTATAGTAAGGACATCTGTGAACCGTAGAACGGCTGAGCTAGAAGTCAAAAAACAAAGACATTCAAAACTGCATAAATATATTCCACAACTTTTGAGTGGAAGTTTTTATTTTAATAGCTGAAGTTCTTTGGGTCTTTGAGACCATCATGGACATCTTGGAATACTGCATCCAGTTTTGGTCACCGCGATGTAAAAAAGATGTTGTGACTTTAGAAAGAGTACAGAGAAGAGCAACAAAGATGATTAGGGGACTGGAGGCTAAAGCATATAAGGAACGGTTGCTGGAATTGGGTATGTCTAGTTTAATGAAGAGAAGGACGAGGGGGGACATGATAGCAGTGTTCCAATATCTCAGGGGCTGCCATAAAGAAGAGGGAGTCAAGCTATTTTCCAAAGTGCCTGGAGGCAGGACAAGAAGCAACAGGTGGAAACTAATCAAGGAGAGAAGCAATCTAGAACTAAGGAGAAACTTCCTGACAGTGAGAACAATTAACCAGTGGAACAATCTGCCTCCAGAAGCGGTGAATGCTCCAACACTGGAAGTTTTTAAGAGGAGACTGGACAGCCATTTGTCCGAAATGGTATAGGGTTTCCTGCCTGAGCAGGAGGTTGGACTAGATGACCTCCAAGGTCCCTTCCAACTTTATCATCATCATCATCATCATCATCATCATCATCATCATCATCATCATCATCATCATCATCATCATCATTATTATTATTATTATTATTATTATTATTATTATTATTATTATTATTATCTACATTATCTTGCTACATCTATTAAATTGCATGCTTTCATTGACTTCAAATCCTGGAACACAACATCAAAACTTTTTAAATTCCTTAGGTCGCAGTATTAATTCAGATGCAAGCTTGCTAATAGCAAAGTCTACATAAGGAAAAGTTTTAGGTTTATCCCCAGGTTTCTCAGACAGGTGAATATACAACTAAAATGTGATTAATGGTGGGATAAACCTAAAATCTGCTTGTTCAGAGCCCAGAAGGATTCCTTCCCCATTCATTCTTTTAGCTTCCATTCTAAATAAGGAGCAGAAAGCTTGTTTGCTCTTCTCAGCTTTTTTAAAAAGAAAAAAAAATGAAACAATTATAGCCTCACTCCAGTATTAAGATATGTTTCTAGTTTGGTCTTTATAAAGGGAGGCCAGAAGACAGAGAAGAAGCAATATTAGATTTCGATATTTCAGGCAGGACATAGCTATTGCCAAGAGCCTTGCCTAACTTCAGAGTGCCTCCTCATTTTGGGCACTCAAAGAACTCAGGAAAAAATCATTAAGCTGGGCAACCACAAATCCTTCCATCTGGGATTCGTAAAAAGTTCTAAAATAGATTCTCCCTTGGCATCTGATTTAGTAGATGAAAATTATTTGCCATTTATTTGCCCAGATGCAATATGCCAAAATGAGATGTTTTAAAGTTTTGGCTGCAGAAGGCAGGTGTTCCCACTACTTCATTAAGACCTATCTTCTAAAAAAAACCCCTTTCATAAAATTTTAAAATTTGAATAACATAGAGGTACATGACATATTTATTATACTGCCCAGAATGGTTAACTAGATCTCTCTTAACCTAGTTGCATAGACATGTCAAACATTATTTAGCGCTCTCTCTCTCTCTCTCTCTCTCTCTCTCTCTCTCTCTCTCTCTCTCTCTCTCTCTCAATATGTTCCTGAGAGCTTGAATGAGAAATATATAATATCCAGGTGCTTCAACCTACAATATCTCATTAGTTGGTGCATCACTTCAGCAGAGTTTAACACTTTAAAACAGGGGTCCCCAACCTGTGGACCATGGCCTACTACCGGTCTGTAGCCTATTTGCAACTGGGCCATGTGAGTGGCTGTCTGGTGTGAACGCACACAGCCCTATTCACTTGAGCGTCACAGGCGTTTGGACCTCACTTGCATGAGCATCACAGGGACTTGCAGCTCCACTCGCGTGAGTGTCATGAGTGCTTGGGGCCTCTCCCATGCAAGCATCATGGGCGCTCAAAGCTCCACTCATACGAGCAATGGCTGCTCATTCATGTGCACTCATGCACATGCCTGCCCCTCCCACAAAACCATCCCCTCTCCCCCCCCTTCCAGACTGCCAACCCAGAAATGTTGGGGAACTCTGCTTTAGAAACCCCAGTTTTCATTTCACTTAGCACAGTTGGGGAGTACATAGCTGCAGATTGCAACTATTCAAGTGAGTCAAAGCAAAATTAAGTGTTCTTCTTTAATTGCAGTCTTAAATTCCTTTGGATTCCCTCCAGTGTGCAATCTTCAAATGCCCATCCTATCATTATTTTCTTTTAAGAATTCAAAGCAACAGCATGTTCCCATAGGAAGGATTCTTATAATTAACTTTAAAATTTTATTTCAAATCCATCTGAACCCTTCGTCTGTTTATAACTTCCCAAAATCAATGTCCTGATCACCTCTTTGCTGTTGATTCAAAAAAAAAACTTTTTATGTCTTTAAACCTATGTTTAAAACTTCTTTCACTGAGAATTAAAGGAAACTGTCCAAGGATGTATTACAGAGCCAATTGATCAAAAGGTTCTTAATAGCTGAAAAGCAGTTACAAAGCAATTTCCAAAAGTGATTAAGAAATTAGACTTGTATGAATTTATGTCTGTGAGCTTGGTGGAAATCCTTCTAATCCCAGCTGCTCAACTCATGAGCCAACTGCAAAATCCTCAATTGCTGTAATTTACTCACAAGAAGCAGCTGCTCTCTCTATATATAATTTGAGACAGTGAATTTAGCTAATATTCTGCCTCCCCTTTTCCCTGCAACAATAATCCTTTGAGGTGGGTTGAGCTGAGAGTATGACTGGACCAAAGTCAACCAGTTGGCTTTTGCACTTAAGAGAAAACTAGAATTCATAATCTCCTGATTTCTGGGCAACACCTTTAACCACTGTACCAAACTGGCTCTCTTATGGACTTCTCATTATTATTCTACTACTAGCTGTACCCGGCCACGCGTTGCTGTGGCTCAGTCTGGTTAAATGGAAAAGCATGTTTTTACCTGTCACAGGTGTGACATCTATATAATAGTAGGTATATAAAAACACACGTGTATTTGAATGCAACGTTGTGTCAAAATTTCAAAGCAATCGGTGAAGAACTTTCGGAGATTTAAGATTTTGAACAAATGAACATTTACATTTTTATTTATATAGATTAGTGATCCAATTACAGACTTCTCAAGAGAGCTAGGTCTTCAGAGAATGTGTCCAGAATATGATCATTTGAGCTGGTCATTTCTACCTCAATTTAAAACTCTGGATTGATTTATTCTATGATCCATTTGTTTGCTTTCTTGGCTGCCCATGTTATTATTGGTAGTCTTCTCCAACATCATAGTTTAAAGGCCCAATGTTTACATCCATTGGGTGTCACAAGAAAGTCATTCTTTACATTATGTTAGGTATAGATACAAGGCATCACAGCTAAATCTCTTTTCCAAAGCCTTCATACGAACTACTTGGTAGTAATAACTGGTGTGAGGTTTTTTCTATGATGAGATGATGACAGCGATGGTAGTAATAAAAAAATGTCCCCAACAACAGTTTAAACAAACAAGCTTTTTACATGAACCTGCATATCACTAGTAAGTGCATGTTTTATTTGAATGGCCATTTTGAAGGGGACAGAATGTTTAGATCAGATTGGAGTTAACGGTAAGGGAGATGAACTACACAAATATGCCCTATTATTTTATATATTTTATATTATCAAATGACTAAATCCACTAAGTTTCTCTACTATTCAAGCTTTGGGATTAATGTGTGGTCTCAATCTAAAAGAAAAGCTGCTTGGGATTTCCTGAAGCCCTAATCTTACCAATGTAATTTTCCAGATAATCCAAATAGTAATTTTGAGAGTTGAACAATATTGTAAACCACAAAGTAATGGCTAACATGCAGTGGGTGGTAGAATCAGATGGCAATGCAGAATTTCTCATAACTAAGCCTTTCACTTCATTGTATCCTGATAATACAGACTTAATACTTATTACTGGATATTTCTGAGTCTTCCTTTTTTTCTTAAAAGAGGACAAAGGTTAGTAAAGGAGGGTGTTTTTATGAAGTTCTGGGCACTGTAGAGATCTCCACTGTCAGGATTATTCCTCTCCACTGGGTCAAATGAACCTGTCAGTTCATTCTTATTCTAAGAAGTCAATAAACCTTTTCTTTCTGAATTCAGTGAGCATAAAAATTATACCGCTAGCTTACTTAAAAGGGCATTTTATTTATTAATTAAATTTATTGGCTTCCAGTCTTACCCCTGGGTAACTTTATGCAAAACAAATTAACGAAACAACCAATATAGGAAATATTTTCTATTCCATTACAAGAATATACTCTCTTGACAATGGCATGCTCGGTGCTATTGAGTGAGCAGTAGTATAGAGGTTAGGATGCTCTTTTTTTCCGCTGGCTTCCATCTTCCATGCATTCTGTTGCTCAGGTATTCATTTGTCCCATTCATTGTTGGAACAAAGTATAAGGAAGCCTAAAGAAGGCATGATCTGGGATCCCCCTATAGATACTTTGGACCTTCGTCTTCAGATTTCTCTTTCCCCCCTTTCCCCCTCCTCTGTCTTATTCTAGGATGAGCATGTCAATTGCTTTTCTTCTTCCATCAGTTTTTCAATTTTGTTTTCTTTTGTTTGTTTTCAACTCCCTCAGTAACATTCTGTATTTCAGCCGCTCTTAGTCACTGATTTTTTTTAATTAAGGAAGGTTATTTTCTTAATTAAATAATTATGGTGCCATCACTGAAGATGGGAATGGTGTCAGAGGGAGTTTCCTTCCATTTCACCGGCACTCCTCATCAATCTGTAACCTGTTGGCTGAACTATATTTAGACACAGCTTTAATACTCTCAAAAAACACTAGACCTGTGTTCAGAAGTTGCCCTAACTCAAGTGACTGTTAGGTAACTTGAAAGGTGGTTAAACCCAGAGTTTAAAGCATCTGCCTAAACACATCCAGCCTTGCCCTACCCTGCATTAAGGAGAGTGATTGGATTTCCCTAGTAGCAGGTGATGCTTAGTGTTTGGGGAAGTGAACCCAAGACAACCCATTGATTACGTTGCTTAACTTGCCTGAATTAAATCTTTAAGTACAGCTCCACTTTAATCAATCTTGTTGAGACAGAATACTTGAGGTTGATGGGGCAGCAAATGTTAAATTGGTAGACTTTAGTGCCAGTAAATGGTGGATTGCATATTTTGGGTGGCCATCTAGTTGTAGTGAAAATCACTACTGGGAAATGGATGAATTTTTCCAATATCTGAATTCTTCAAAAACAAAACTTTTCTGTATCATAGATTCAGCATTCTAGAAGCTATTGTACAACCCTTTTCCTGTGCTACAACAATAGACTATTAGACAATATTAGTATGCAAGCAGATTATCATTTATGGATAAAAAGCAATTATTTTGGCTTTTAAAGAATTTCCACACGCAGTTTAAAAAAAGTTATTTGTACAGTAAAATATTTCCATGTATATATAAAACAATACCTGTACTTTTGGGAAATTAGGAATGCTTTAGAGTTATAGTTGGTTAAACAGAGATTCTTTTAAAAAAAAATGCAACTGAATTGAATACAAAGTCTTGTTTCACTCCAAAGATGAATAACCTTTAGATTTTTGTTGTTGTTGAGAAGAGTAATATAAATACCACATACCGATGCTTTTCATGGAAAATGACGAAATTCAGTGTTCGTTGCACTTTGCTAATATTGACATGTTTGACCAGAGAAAATGTGCATGACTTTGCCAAGAATTAAAAAAAGTTCCAAGTTAAGCATCAGATCTGCAGAGATGCAAATTTAACTAATACTTCAAGCTAGTAATTTTAACTTTTGGTGCAATATTCTGCTGTTTATGTATAAGTGGATATGCAAGTATATGTGTGAGAAAATTATATATTTGTATAACTTTCTGTGCTTATTAACTTTGTTTGGAGACAGATAACTCTAAAATCTAATGAATAATTTCTTCAAAATGTCTATTTAATTTGAACAAATACTTAGCCACTGAAGCAACCTCCGTTTTATGAATAATTGTATTTTTTAGCCAAATAATGTTTTTTAGGACAGATGCAAAACTTTTATTGAATTTGAAGCAGATGTTGCTTCAATTATTTCAGCATTGCATTTATTACTTCCATTGATAGCTTTCTATCAGGA
Organism: Protobothrops mucrosquamatus; assembly: GCF_001527695.2. NCBI lineage: Eukaryota > Metazoa > Chordata > Lepidosauria > Squamata > Viperidae > Protobothrops > Protobothrops mucrosquamatus. The sequence goes on along the minus strand of NW_015386278.1, from coordinate 489,120 downwards.
CGACTTTCATAAATTATATCATCCTCCAGCTGGCAGGAGAACAGAACAACAAAAGAGGAAAAACTTCTTTGGCAAACATTTTTGAATATAGAATAACGAAGTTGGAACACACCTTGGAGGTCTTCTAGTCCAACTCCTGTCAAGCAGAAGACCATATACCAGTGATGGCGAACCTTTTAGAGACCAAGTGCCCAAACTGAAACCCAAAACCCACTTATGTATCGTCGGGTGCCAGGTGGGCGTGGCCCATTGACTGGGTGTGGCCCATTGGGTGGGTGTGGCTGCGGTGGTAACAGCAGACTGGGTGGAACTAAAAATTTCAATCAATCAATTCCAACTTTGCGATATCTTTTTTTTCCTGCGAGAAGCTGAAATTGATTGATTGATTGAACCTTTTTGTTTTCCACATGGCAGCGGAGGACTAAAGTGAAAAGATTTTATAAAACCCAGCTGAAGGCCTAGGCCTTGGGTGATGGCGCACGTGCCCACAGAGAGGGCTCTGTGTGCCACACCTGTGGCACCCGTGCCATAGGTTCGCCACCACGGCCATATACCATTGCTTGTAAAACATATTTTCTACAGTGGATGAAGATACTGTAATAAAGGAATACACTGCTTGACAATTACTTAAATTATCATATCTGCTAGTTAATAAAAAAATTAAAAAGGCAAAGAAATCCAAATGGGAAAATGAGATTAAAATTATAAATGCAAAAAAAAAGTGTGAGATAACAGGCTGCCTACAAAATAGCCAGTACCTGTGCTGCTGTTGTTCTATCCCTTTAAATCCTGTCCCTAGTCAGCACAGATTATAAAAGCTGAGGATGTTGGTGTTTGGGAGAAAGGGAAGGCAGTGTATGTGTTTGTGAAGCAATCTAAAGCAGGTAGAAAAAGATACTGCCCTCAAGCAATAGGACTCTTGAAGAGTAGTAATTGGAGTAGTAGGTGTAGGTGTAGTAGAAGAGGGAAAGAATGAGTAGTGAGCAGTGAATACTAGGCTTTGAATATTTGTGTGTGTTGCATAAGGATTTGTGTGGTTGCATTGGCTCTCTTGGGTTTTGGAGTCCACTGTCTTGGATGTATGTAAAAGAACCAGTGACAGAAGGATTTGCAAGTGTAACTGAGGCACACTGGAGCCCATAGTCCAAATTTTATTTATCTGATGTTGTAATGCAGCATGGTGGTCAATGACCAAGAAAACTTGAGGAACAGAAGAACAGATATTGGGAAAAGACAAGTTCTATATTAGTAATCATTAAGGAATTCAGAATAAAATTCTAGTGCCATAATACCTACAATATGTTATATCTATGAGATAGCCATCTCAAGTACTATGCCCAGTTTTGATTATCACACCACAGAAAGAAATGTGCAAAATATCTTATACATGGAGAAAAGTTATCAATGTTTTAAAAAAACAATACGTGTGCATGATAGTTGTGTATGAAACTTTTTCTTCCACCACATACTAGATCCAGAGTTACCTTATGAATAGTTCAGGAATAGCAATGAAGCATCACTGGTATTTGATACTGGATAAATTGTCAAAAATGTAATGGAATTTCAAATATTTGCTGGAAATGTAATCAAACTGAGGGTACATTTTTTCCTCTCTGGTGGACATGTAGGAAAGCTAGAAAATATTAGAATGGAATAGATATTTGGATTCAGAAGATTTTAAAAGTAAATGCACAATTGAAACCAGATTTTTTTTTCTTTTGGGGTTAATGAACAAACAGATTGAAAGATCTTATGGAACTTTGTTTTTATATATAACTAAGTGTACCTGGCCACACGTTGCTGTGGCTCAGTCTGGTTAAATATAAAAGAAAGAAAAGAGAAAGTGCATGTTTGTAATATGTTTAATTTCACAATGTTTGTGGGTATACAATATTTTTTGTTGTTCTATTGTCTGTGCAAATATAGAGATTGTCTCTTTGCCAACTCTAGAACACGCAACATAATTGTCCAAGCATGTTTTTACCTGTCACAGGTGTGACAGCTATATAATAGTAGGTATATAAAAACACACGCGTATTCGAATACAACGTTGCGTCAAAATTTCAAAGCAATCGGTGAAGAACTTTCGGAGATTTAAGATTTTAAACAAACGAACATTTACATTTTTATTTATATAGATAATAGCAGCAAGACTTTTATATGCTCAAAAAGGGAAGAACTTACAAATACAATACATGAACTCTGGGGAGAGTGGATGGGAGGGGGAATACTTGGGGGGAAATGAAAGTATCTTCTATATCTCCCCAAGACTCTGCCTCAAGGTCACCTGGCTAGGAGAAGAAGGCAGCTGCATACCAACCTATGCTTGAACTAGCCATTCTGAAAACTTCTTGCTTGAACCTGATTGGCCATGGTGTGTGTGTGTGTGTGTGTGTGTGTGTGTGTGTGTGAGAGAGAGAGAGAGAGAGAGAGAGAGAGAGAGAGAGAGAGAGAGAGAGAGCAATGGGAGGCAGGTTTGAGGGACGAAAAAGTTGAACTTAGAGATTCTGGTGTGCAATTCTCAGTTCTAGGTATGCATTACTGCAATACACTTGGCTTCTAATAAAACTATACCTTTCTCAACAAATGGAGCCAAGGATCATTTCTAATTAGGAGTTTAAGTTGTGGCATGTCTGACATAGACATTGTCATAGGTGGAATGTAGGACCCTTGGACTGGTGGTGCTTTCAGCTTCTTCAGCAGCTCGCAGCCTCCCTGGCTTCCCCTCACTTCAGTTAAAATCCAGGGTTGGCAACATGAGGAAATTTCTCTCATTTGTTCCCCCCCCCCCAATAGCAATGCTATTCTTACTAAGGAAGAGTCCTACCCCTGAGACATTACTGAAGAATTGTTCCTTCCCTTGGAAATTAAAAGAAATTGTCCTCCCAATTACTCTGCTCACAGATTTGGTGGGTAACTTTGAAAGGCTATTTGTACCCAACTTGAAAGTACATAGCTGGCATGAAGAGTAGCCATTGTGTTCCCTATCTCAGTACCAATTGCTAGGGAGCATAAATAGGATGATACTGTTGCATTTGTGTCCTGCTTCTTGGCCACTGAAAAAACAGGGCCCTGGATTGTATAAATCTTTCAGTTTGATTCAGCACATAAAACATATTCTATATTTTTGAGTTCTATCTGTAATGTCCCCAATTTTCCAGGTTTCTATAAAGCTTCAAGCATAGGCTTCTATAAAGCTTCAAGGCTTGATGATAAGTTGCCTGCTACAAAAACCAACCTCTAATGCATTTTTCATGCTCAGGGGAAGGCTTGCAAAAACATAATTACTTTGCTGCAATCTAGTGGTTGCCCAAATTTTCGCAGGCAGGTATGAGAGCTCTAATCAAGAAACAACACTGCTACTCCAAGCCAGCTTATCTCCTCCTATTTACATAATTGTATATGCAAATATCTTAAGTATTTTGACATGAAGGACTCTATAGCCAGAAAAGGTATTCCAAATGTTGTACAATGTATTAACAAAATGCTCCAATTTTAAAGGATTTGCATGCTTCTTTTGAAATCATATGCATGTTGTTGATAATGAAATAAAACATGCTGTTTTATTCTAAGGCACCAAAAAGTGTTGGTTCCTAATAATTCAAAAGATTATTTTATGATGACTTGCTTCATTACACTGCTGTTGGATCAATTGGTATATATACAAAGTTGAAATACTGTTTTGATTACTGTGTATGATAATAGTGATTATTCCTGTTATTTCTCAAGTTCAAGGGTGAGTGATGATGCATTTTTCTCCAGATAAGTAACACAACTCCCAAAATGCACAAACAGATAAAACGTGGACATATCAGCAGATCTGGAAGATCTCAAAAGTTTATACAATTGATTTGGGAATAGGTAATGGAATGCAAATTGAAGTATTTAATTGGAAGTCATGCCCAACCTATTGCAACAATGAAAAAGGAGCATTCTACAATGCAAAATTTTGTGGTAAATATCATTTGCACGTTATCTTCAACAATCATCAATGTCCGGTATTGTTTGAAAAGTTTCTCCTCATCAACTACTTTTTTGGGGGTGGGGGTGTTGCATGAATGCGTGTGTTTTTATGCGACTTTCAATTGAACACTTTATAACAGTGTTTCTCAATCTTGGCAGCTTGAAGTCCAGATATCTTCTAGTTGCCAAGGTTGAGAAACAATGGTTTATAATATCTATAAAGTTTCATTAATTCTTCCCCTCAAAAGATCCCAAATTTCTCTGATGTCATTATTATATGTCCTGACCCACTGCCTCTTGTCATTGTTCCATCTCTGACGTATTTCCCTACTAGGAAAGGATGTAGCAATATGTGTTACTATGGCAGAGTTTCTGTGTTATCTTACAATTACATCTTGTGTTTTTCATATTACAATAGTGAATTCATTGGTTAAATCAGTGACTATTGATAAGTGTGTGTGTGTGTGTGTGTGTGTATACTTTTCTACTCTCTTCTTAGTTTGCTTTTTTAAGCATGTATATATATATATATGCAGGTCTTGGCGTATTCGGGTCTTTTCCCGAATTGACAGTATCTTGGCGATGTTTCGACAAGGTCCCACTCGTCATCTTCAGGCTGGCGTCTTCGGCTTCGTGCTTGTGCGAGCAAAGTGTGATCGGAGCTGCCGTCACTCTATAAATATTGGTGGGGGTGTGTGGAGTGCTGGCTTAGTTGCTGTAGGTGGGTTGGTTGGCTGTGTAGGGGTTATTGTTTGCGGATTGTTCAGCTGTTTCGTAACATCCTGAGTAGTTGAGGTGCTGGCTGTGTGCCCATTAGTCTTTTGTGTTATAACGACCTGGGTAATGGGTTGTGTGATTACATCCTGAGATTTAGTGTAGTGACATCTCATCTAAATTTTCTTCTTTAAGATTAAAGATAATTTTGATGAAAAGTAATAGAAAAGGAGGGAGAGAGAGAGAAATAGAGAGACATGGGGGGAGGGAGGGAGGAAGGGAGGAAGAATAAAAGTATATCCAGCCACATAACTATTATATTTTATTGACTGCTATAAATGGTAATAATTTTGATGGCAATATCTCCCCTCATCATGTATCCTGGCATAATACCCCTGTAAGTTTTGTTGGTTTACCACATACAAGCAAATGCTACTGTTTTTCCACCAGGAAAAGACCTTGGCCCTCTGAAGTAAAGAAATATAACATTTGGTATTGTTTATTGGTAGCAAATTCTAAATCAGTAAAGGTCAAGAATTCCCAATGCATACTTCACATTTTAGCTATTTTCTTAAAGAGAAAGAATTGGTAGCACATTCTACATGCTTCCACATAAAAATCCGAACATTAACACAATCAAATGTGATTCTATCTTTCTCCATTTAATCAGGTAAACGAATGTACAGAAAATAGCAGAGAGAAAACATTATAGGTCTAAATGGAAGATTATTGTTTGTGTGGGGGGGGGAGGAAAGGGATAGTTATGAAGCATGCACAAGAGTGATTTCATAACAATAGGAATGTGCAGTATCTCCCATAATTATTGTGGGCCCAGGTAACTTTACCTAGGAGATCAACAGTAGTCAGAGAGAAAGATGATCAGTGAATAAAATTAAACAGGAGGTAGATTGTTAAGATCACACAGTGACCATAGTTGCATTGCACTTGTGTCAAAAGCACTGAGGTTGAAAGGATTATCCAGTGATATCACCACTGCCTGGGGGACGCCCAGTTGGGGAGTCTTTTTCATGTCTCTGGCAGGAGCTCGAGTGAAGGACAAAGTGCTCAGCCCACCACACAGCAGCACTCAGGTCTCAAATGTGGGCTTGCTAACCTCCAACCCAGCATCCTAAACATGTGAGCCACCATGCTCCTTAGGACCATAGTTATGGTTAGGAATGATGAGAGTTACACTTTGGTGAAATATCATATGAGTCACCATTATTATACTACTTGATGCTCAACATTGCAAGCTCCTGTTTGATCAGATACACCATCCTTAAAAACAGCATTTCTTAAGTATGTGGTTATTTATAGCCTCTAAGAAACCCAGAAGAATGCATGATTCCCAATTAGCATATCTAGCCAAAACTGATGGTAGAATATCTTCATATAACTTGCAGCAATGCACGGTTTATCCTAGACATTTATCTCCTTATTAAAAGGTCACTGCATTGTGCTTTTAAATATGCACAGCAAGTATGGAAAATGTGTATGTGTATATCTCCTGTAATAATAAGTCTTTTTTATTTTCTGTTATAATACAACTGTTTAAAACACGCAAAGGGATCTGGCTAAGTGTTTCACCAGTTTTGACAAGTATACTTCTTATCCAAAATGCCTTTCCACTGAAGTACACAGATTTGTTGAGCAGCAATGGCTGGAAGTGAGATGACCTCCTCCATTTTTTTTTTCATTCTGACATTCCAGAGATGTCTACCTTGATGAAAAGAAGCAGAGCCTGTGAGGAGGGAGAAGGAACAACAATCTGCATTCTGTCACTTCAATAGATGACTCACCGTTGGCCTCTGTGACTAATTCTTTTTTTCACAGAACAGTCTGTAAGGCAAGAAACTGAAGGAAGAAACAGCTGGGCCAGAACTATTTTTATAACTAATACCATATGGAGAGCCTCACTAGTTTTCCTATTGGGCTAAGGAATGACTTGTTTTGTTTTCTTAGAGTTGTTGCTATTGCTTGGGTCAGGAAGGCTATGACTTCTTCCATTATTAGACCTCTTTTTAGTTTTATGTCTATGAGTAACTAATGTTTCTAAGTCCAAGAGGGCAGCATATAACAATTTTATAGAGTTGATGACCAGCGAGCCTACTCCTTCTGCTACATTCAACCCTGCCTCTTATTCGTTGCCAGCTCTTTGGTTATTGTTTTATTTTCCTCCTGTTGTTTTTCATGCCTTCTGCTATGCACAAAGGCTACTTTGCTTTCAGAGTGATTGATGTAGCTAACTTCAGTCAGGCAACCTGCTGCTCCATAAGTGCATTGGACTCCAAATTCCATCAGCCTCGCCCGGCATGCCTAAATGCACAGCAGGTATGATGGCTATGACAAAAAGTCAAATTTGATGATTGGGAGCATCAAGGAAAAGATTTAAAATTAAGATTGTTAAAATTTTGTTCCATATCAGGTACATTATATACCCAAAACATGGAGCATTGTATGAAGAAGTATGGATATATCAATCAGCACTCAAAAAAGGGAGTATTTTTAATGTTAGAAAGATTACATCTGTTTACATCTGGTTCCTATTGGTTTATAAGCTGGCTCCTTATCAGTGTAATGGAAAAAGTGAAAATATTACATGAGGTAGTCAAGTTTTAAACATTGGGTTACAAATTAGGGTGAATTATTTCAGGGTTTTGATTGTTTGGTTTTCATTATTTTAATTGTGTGACTCACCCAGAGTCATCAGTGTGAGATGGGTGGCTATACAAATTTAGTAAATAACAAATATAACAGATGTTTTTGTTTCTTTAGTTCTACTTCTTTCTGCTTTTTCCCTCCTGTTCTTATGTATATTAAAGTGAAAATTTTAAACAAATGAAAGGAGCAGTTCTCTTAGAATATTTTTAGCTCTTTGCTTTTCAAAACTCTAATGGCAGTAGAGGTGGAGATATGCATGCACTAAAACAACTTAATCATAATTTATGCTAGTTTACCCATGTAGAAAACATGACTGGATGAATTGATTTTTTTAAGGCTTTATTAACAGAATCTTGCAGAATTTCCTGTTGCCTGATTAGTTAGATTCCTTTCTGAGTTTCTTTCTCTGGCTGTAAAGCAGTTATAGGTGATGCCCTCTCTTAAGTGATTGTTCCTTAGGCAGCATTTCTTCTTCCCATTATCTCCCAAGGTCATTCCCACAAATCATTACAATTTACAGGTTGGAAATTGCATAAATGTGTGACATATTTTTTCTCTAAAGGACTCACTTCATTTCAGTTTTAACATGCTACTGAATAATCACCATGCATTAATGAGTGGAGATTTGGTTTAATAGCATTTTATAGAGCTTTGGTGTCACAGGAGCTCCACTATGAAAGAAAGTTAAAAAAAAATGCTCAAATTCAGGATTTTGACACAAAGATATGGGAAATATAGATGACTGCAATGAAATCCAGAATACCTTTTTGGTAACAAAATCCATGATTTTTTAAAAAATTAAAATTTCCATTTTTATTCCAAAACTTCCTGTGTCCTATTAATTTTTTATCTATTTTTATTTTACATTTTTTTTCCAAAATTAACATGACTACACCTATAGCAATCGCTCTCTCTTTATCTGTCTGCTTGCTTGCTCTCTTTCTCATATCTAACTGATACAACCTCAAAATTAGTAATTTTAAATAGGGCAAATAATAAAAAAATGAAAGGCATTGGAAATAATCATAAGCAGAACAAAAATTTAAATATTGGCAAACTTTTTTTAAAAAAAAAAGTCTTATAGTATTACCACTTGTAGTTTAATGCAAAAGCTGTCAGAGAATTGGAGAAGCAGATGAGTGTGCTTAGCTCATATTCAAATTATGAAAACCTGGAGACATTATAAGCTTCCTCAGACTTAGTTCTCTGGACAAGTCTATAATGCAGAAAAGATGGAAGGAAAGGGAAGAAGAGAACAAGATGGATGGAATCAAATTACAGTGGCAATGGGTGCCGGGTTGGAAGACCTAAAGAGGTCTTCCAGGAGTTCATCCTGGAGAAAATCTATCCCTGTGGTTGCTAAGGGTCAACACTATCTTGAGAGCACAAAATCAATTAATCAAACTTCATAAGAAAGAATGAAGATTGATCAGCTCAAAAACTGAAGGCACTATGACAAGAAATGATGGAGAAAGCAACTCTCTGCAGGGAAAACAATCAAATTAAGCAAACCCAGTAGAGGAGAGTCATAAAAACCAGAAATGTGGGACATATTTTACCTTATTCGAACTCAAAAAAAGTTTGATGGCCCTCACAGAACAAACAGACTCTGAGACTTGCTTGTTTTGCCGCAGCAAAACACTGCAGAACAAAGAATAGGACAGGGCAGAGGGCATGCAGCTGTGCCCTGAATGAAAAAAAGAGACATAAAAAATAATAGGGATTGTTGACTCAAAATTACAAGAAACAAAACAAATGGGTATGCCAGGAACATAGACCAAAGATGTGGAACAAATCCCAAGACTTATCAAGTTTACTGACAGTTATCCTTTCTTGCTAATCAATGGATGGACAAATTGTATTGCAAAGAACAGCTACAATCATATCAAAAATGGATTTTGATTATCTTGGGAATAAAAACTAAAGCACCGTGGGGTTCAGATTGTATTCTCATCTATTGCCACAGTATATGGAAAAGGAAGGGAGAAACAAAATAAAAATAGATGTATAAATAGTTACTCAAATAGTGTCACTGGGAGAAATTTGATTTTTGGAATCATGGTCAGAATTATCTCATGGTGGGTTACAGTTCAGCAGGACCAATAGAAATGTGTTTGGATGAAGTAAGGCAAATTTAAAACTTAAATTTAAATGCAACCCTGTAAAGCAGGGGTGTCAAACTTGCAACATAACGTGATGTGTCGCTATGTATCGTGACTTTTTTTCCATTGCCGGTGGGTGCGGTTTCGGTATGACGCATCCGGCTCGTGGACTGGCAGTTTGACACCCCTGCTGTAAAGTTTTCATATAAAAACTTGATTTATATAAAAAAGTGAGACTGCTGTTTAATGTCTATTAATTATTTAATGAAAGATCAGAAAGAAAATTGGCTTCAGGTTCATGACTCTTGTTGTCCATACATTACTGTTCAGAGTATAGCAAATAACATTAAATTTTAATAAAGAAGGGAAGGACAAAGTTAATATATATAAAATAGAAGTCTGATGGAATGACTCCCATAGTTGGAATATAGGAATTGAAAAATACAATTTATTCACAATAAACAGAAATGATAAAATGATTATATGTTAAAATTATATAGTTTTGATCAGAAAGTTAAGTGAATGAACTTGACAATACTATATACAGCATCTGGATTAATCTATGTAGTATTATTGGTGTTTACTATTGCCTACCCAACCAAAGGAAAAACTTGCATAGTATTTTCCAAAAGCAGGCTGCATCTCTTTCCAGGGGGCATGAAGTAGTGAAAGAGGACCATAATATCTGGTGGGAGACACACTCTGCCAAGAATGGCCCTTCTAGGACATTTCTGACATGTTAAGCTAACAGCTTTGACCTCCAGAAGATAAAGGAAATTTCACCAGTATTAGTTATGGTTCATTAATCTCTGAGATTTGGTATGCATGCTCACACTCAGAAGATTTCACCAACTATTACTGAAAGATAAATGCCCTCTTTGGGACAATGTACTTGAGAGAGTGATATTTGTGCTGCAGCAGGTATTCTTGTAAGAAACCGATTATTTCTACTCAGTGGTGGGATTCAAATATGTGAACAACCAGTTCTCTGTGTGGATGCCGCTTCCAGAAGTCCATTCTGGGCCCCGGCAACAAAAAATTAGCTACCAGTTCTGTCGAAGTGGTACAAACCGGCTGAATCCCACCACTGTTTCTACTGTTTTTTAGAGTGAATTTGAACCTGGTTAGCCATGATTACCCTGATAGATGATCCATTTCAGGAAAAAGGGAGGGAACATGACTCTGTTAATCCTGTTTAAACTCTCTTTTGATACCGCCAATTATTGCATCCTTCAGAACCATCTTTGTAAACCTGAGCTGTTATGATAGTTTGACTCCTATTTACAAGAAATGGCCTCAAAAAGTGCTATTTGGTGTGCCTTTGCACCCTATCACCTATGTATTCATGTGTGCAAAGACACTGTTTTTCCCCCAGTACTTTTTAACATTTAATGAGGTTGTGGTGGGAAGCTACACCTGAGAGGGATCTCGGAGTCCTAGTGGAATATCACTTAAATATGAGCCAGCAGTGTGCTGCAGCTGCCAAAAAAA
>NW_015386278.1:464927-478089 GCF_001527695.2 Protobothrops mucrosquamatus | reverse complement strand
GAATCAAGATCACGTGAAGTATTAATACCACTTTACAATGCCTTGGTAAGGCCACACTTGGAATACTGCATCCAGTTTTGGTCACCACGATGTAAAAAAGATGTTGAGACTCTAGAAAGAGTACAGAGAAGAGCAACAAAGATGATTAGGGGACTGGAGGCTAAAACATATAAGGAACAGTTGCTGGAATTGGGTATGTATAGTCTAATGAAGAGAAGGATGAGGGGGGACATGATAGCAGTCTTCCAATATCTCAGGGGCTACCACAAAGAAGAGGGAGTCAAGCTATTCTCCAAGGCGCCTGAAGGCAGGACGAGAAGCAATGGATGGAAACTGATCAAGGAGAGAAGCAACTTAGAACTAAGGAGAAACTTCCTGATAGTTAGAACAATTAACCAATGGAACAACCTGCCTCCAGAAGCGGTGAATGCTCCAACACTGGAAGTTTTTAAGAAGAGACTGGACAGCCATTTGTCTGAAATGGTGTAGGGTTCCTGCCTGAGCAGGGGGTTGGACTCGATGACCTCCAAGGTCCCTTCCAACTATTATTATTATTATTATTATTATTATTATTATTATTATTATTATTATTATTATTATTATTATTATTATTATTATTATTATTATTATTATTAAAGTATCAACTGGTAGTGATTCACAGGTGGACATTGCACATGATTGTACCTCCCCTCAGTAATATTCCCTATTTGACTTGCTTATAGTTACATATTTTAAGCACTACAGAAGACTCTTCTTTTCATCCAGCCCTTCTTTGAATGTTGGATTAATGGGTTCTGTTTCTTCTTTAATTTTCTTCACACTCTTTTTATTGTACAGTATGTATTGCATTTATATTGTTTTTAATCTAGTTTTGCTCTGAATACTTTGTTTTGTAAACTGCCTCCTGTACATGCTTCTGTACAGGAAACAGTATTGAGTAATGTTCTTAATAAAATGCATGCCAAAGAGTCAGAAGCAGCAGAGATGGGACAAAAGGGGAACAGGAAACAGGCTTGCACACTTATAATTCATCTACAACTAAGCTACATGTGATGAAATATATTTTCCAAATTACAAATGTAGGTTATAAAGTAATTAGCTACTGATATATATTTCACTTAGACTTCTATTCTGCTTTTTTTCTGTATCTTAAAATGCACGAGCATTTCAGATTAAGTACAGTCCAAGTATGATTTGTACTTGTACTTAACAATGAGCAAGGAAACCAAATAATATTTCATGGAAAATGTTTCTAATAGGGGGAAAATGAAAGTATAATGGAACTACAGCCAAGTTCAAAGATGAGTTGTATCTTCCTACTCATCTTTGTCTTTCAACCACTGGATTTTCTCAGCTTTTATACCTGACTTATTCTTTTAGTGCCATCAATAGGAGAGACATTTTTCTTGGAATGCCAATGGAATTATGCTTATTGCTAAAACATAAGACAGAGTTGTGTATATGTGTTGTCAGGTGTAGCCAGAATAGCATTTTGGATTGCTGTGATGTAACAGAGGGTTCAGCTAACATTAGTATTTCCTCCATCCCATATATTTCCAATAAAAAAACTTTTTTCTGTTAAAATTACAAAGAGTTGCTACTGTAGTTCTTACGCATTAGATTCCTGCTTTCTGAGAACATATTCAAAACATTTCCTCCAATATTAATAATGCAAAATACTTTTTGTCTTATGGAACTGACACTTTTTTCTGGAATTCATCACATGAAGTTTCTACACTGTCTGGGACTATTACTTTAAAAAAAATCATTGAAATAGATTAGCATCCCCCCTCCTTTTCAAACCCTACATAAAACTTCTGGGTGAAGTCATCTGCCGGCTTGTGTTTTGTTAGTAGTAGTACTTTGATCCTGAATTATATCTCTTGACCTCAGGCCCGTCAAGTGAGACTGTTGAGATTCTGTCCCAAGATTCTGCTTGGAGTTTGTGTAGGTTTGAATGAGGAGAACCATTTACTTTTCTTAGCAAGACTAAATGACTCTGGGTGTTTGCACCATCTAGACTGAGAATAATACATTTCTGACCTTAAGTGGGTTGCACTTCTCCATTCTTCATTGCAAAAGCATGTAATTTGGAGCACCTCCTGCTCACTAAGCAGGTAGTAGTGACTGTGGCCAGGAAAGCCTTTGTACAGTTTCACCTGGGCACTCTTTCCTTAATTAGGAAGCCTTTAGGTAGTCACCCATGCCCGGCCATCTCACATCATGACTATTGCAATGCTTTCTATATGAGGCTGCTCTTGAAGACTACACAGAAGCTCCAATTTCCAGAATGCCAGAGTGCGGGTAGTGAGAGAAGACCTCAGTATGTGTAAGGACCTGCCTCAATCAGTTCTCCCAAGAAAGCAGAACTCTTGAAATGGCATCATTTCCAAAGGAACTTTTATTGGGAGATCTTGACAGTAGGAATAGAAGGCAGGATCTGAGGGTTTCCCGCACGAATCAAGTAATCAAAAGTGTCCATAGTAACTTCACCCCAACTGTTCATCCGGACGGTTCAAACAGGCCAATCCACAGGTGTGAAAGCGCTGCAGGAACAGAATGATAAGGCGCCACTGCCAAGGCTGTTAGGTGTCTGTGCAGATGGCCGGAGGCACATTCCATTCTCACCCTGTTAGAGAAACATCAAAGAGGATAGAGCAAAAAACAAAGCAAAGGAAATACACATCAGTATCCCAAGCTTCCCCCTCCCTCCCCAGAGTATGGCAGAACCCGAAAACGATAAGAAACTTCATGCCCATAGAAAGATAGGGTTCTGACCAATATGCCCATGTAACGCCTCTTCTTTGCAAACTATACTGTAGACATGTCAAACTCGTGATGTCACGTGATGTTGTGCAACATATTGGAGCTTTTTCCCCATTGCCGGCAATGGGGTGGGCGTGGTTTCCTTGTGACGTGTCCGGCCTGCGGGCCGGCAGTTTGACCCCTGCTATACTGGCTGCCTGTTTGCTTTCAAGGTGCTTCAAGGCATGACACCTGGTTACTTGACAGAATGCCTATTTTTCATAGTATCTGGAAGGCTTGGTGTGCCCTGAGTTCCTTTGATTAAACAATGCCAACTATTGGGACCTCAGAAGTGTGCCTTCTCTGTAGCATGAGGTTTCCTCTGAAATCCAGATGGCCCCACCCTGCTAGTGTTTTAGAGGGCCTTGAAAACCTGTCTCTTTGCTAAGATCTTTGGTGATGGTGAGCAGAGTCCCCTTTCAATTAGGCAGGTCTGCTTTTCTATCACATCCTTGGCCATCCTTTTAAACTTCTTTTATTTTGGTCTCTTATTATTATTTTTCTCGATTTTCTTGATTTTAATATTTTTACATGGGAGTGGCCCAGAGTTGTTAGGAACTGGGTTGCATAAATTAATTAATTCGTATTTAACTATCAAGTGAATTGAATCAGAAGGAAGAGTTAACAGAACAGAATAACAAGGACTTAAATGACCCAATAGTAATAGAGGTGTGGTACATAAATTTAGTCTGGGACAAGAGCATAGCTGAAGGGCTAAATGTGACATTCCTGCAAGGCCAACCTGGATCCGATTTGTGTACAACTTTAAATTTTTAAAAATGGATGTGGAGAATCAATGCCATCCAGTTTGTTCCTCATACCAGACATTAAACAGCAAGTGCAAAAAAGTACTTTTCCTCTCTGGTCTCACATCTGGATACTACATTTCTCTAATAATATTTGAACTGTAATAGGATCCAATCTTATTTATTTGTCTTTCCTGAGGTGTGGAATGCAGACCATTTTTTAAAAAAATTGTTTGCTATTAATAGATAAGAATCACCACCAAACTATTTCCCCCCCCCAAATTAAATTGTTCAGCTATATTTGAGCAAACACACAAAGCACTTCCACCATTTGAATTTCTCGCCAACACTACTGTGTGTTGTCTGTCAGCTATTACTGTGATACGCAGAGGGAAGCTGTCAGACGAGTTAATGTTAGTTGATGTTATACAAACTTATCTTGGGCTGGGTCTCTTCCGTCTCACTTGTTAAGCTGATATCTTTAAACCTGTGTCTAATGTGTACCTCAATTTCATTTAATACCCCAAAAATATGAGTTTATGTGCTTGGGCAGAACTCTCAGTGTTTATTCTTCTGTGCTACTTGTCATTTGGTTGACAGATTGCACTGTGTATTGCTAATACAAGAACAGGTGGGAAAACAAAGATGCATCACTGGACTATAACCTGATATATAGTCTGTTATTGTTAATTAATATATTTAGCACTCACTCATAAAACCCACATGATTTGGAGAAAAAAATGCTTTCAAATGCAATGGTGATGGTGGTGGTTTTCGGTTCCCCAAATGTAATTCAGTAAGAAGTCAACAATACAACTAAGAAATTTGAAGATTTTTATTCTGTCCCAAAGATTGATTTGTAATATTAGCATCCACAAATAGGCCACTTTTTAAATTTGATATGCCAATGAGTCCAAATTATTGATTTATTCAATTACAGTATCTAGAAGGAACAATGACAATTTCTGGAACTGAAAAACACCAATCTGCATACTAATTCTAGTTTTTGCGATATATCCATTTTCCAGGAATAACATATCTGTCACAATAAAAATTAAGAATTTCAGCTTTGCATGAAGTATAAGAATTCTGAATATTTTTTTCACTGAGATGTAATACTGTTGTCTTACTATAAAATATGCAAATGCAAATAGATTAAGAGACACCACTTCAATGGGAAGGTAACAGTGTTCCTTGAGCCTTTGGCCACATGACCATGGAAATTGTCTTCAAACAATGCTGACTCCCTTAGACAAGAAACTGAGATGAGCATCTACGATGACTCCTGTGGATGCTCCCCCAGATGCCTCTCCAGATGCTAGTTTGGAGGTGGATGAGCCAGCAGCCAAGGACTACAAGGAGTGGAGGGGCTGAGCATAGGGAAGCAACCAGATGAGCAGGTGGCTGAGCTAGAGACAGGAGAGGCGCAGCTGCAGCTGGTAATCCCAGAGGCTTTGGGTGGAGAGGATACACAGCTGCAGCTGATCAGTGGAGATGAAGAAGAACTTCCTCCTCCTCCTCCTCCTCCACCTCCTCCAGATCTGAGAGCATGTAGGCTGAGAGGAGGGAGGCACAAAGAAGGTCAGCCAGACTACTTGCGAGGAGGCAGCCTCAGCCTTCTTGATGAGCTGCACCAGGAAGCAGATATTTAGCTCAGCACGAGGAGTGAAATGATGCTGGAAACAAAGTGTCCGTTTCCTTGCTGCGTGTTCTTGCCTTGAATCTTGAGTTGTGTTTCTTCAACTGTGGCTTTGCCCTTGCCTTGTGGACTTGCCTTTGCCTGTGGACTTGCCTTGTCTTGTAGACTTGCCTTTGCCTAGTGGACGGGACTTGCCTTGAGGACTAGTTTTGGCTTCTTTCAAGTTGCCTGTGGAACTCATTGGGGTGGAGCTGGTGCTGCACAGGGAATTGCTGGGGAATACTAATTCAGGTTTGGAAGCCTTAATAAACACTCCTAACACCCATGGTGTGTGTGTGTGTGAGTGTGAGCGGAACAGCACAGCACCATGCTTTAGAGTTGGACACAACTGACAGGGAAACCTTTATCTTTACTATAGCCCTACAATATGTTTGTTGTTTAATTTAAATGTTTTTAATTTTGCCTTTCCCAGGGAAATAGGTCCCAATAATCTTCTGCTATGTAACTATTGCAGCCTACTTGTGGATTGTGGACCATTATATGGGTTTTATCTATAATTAATTCCAGAATCTATGTGTTTGGACTGTTTTTCCAAAATCCTTTTCTTACAAATTACTCAAATTGCAAACATTCATTAGATCATCGGAAAATGCAAAGAATATAAACTTTGCTTACAATATACTCCACAGAGCCATTAGTGCCATTGGTCATGGATACTGAGTGCCAGTATGATAATTTCAAACTGGCTTACTCTGTTATCGACCACACCAATGAAACAATATATATGACATAATATAAATGTCTTAAATGCTTCTGCTTTTCAGCCTGTATGGAGAATTTTAGAAAGAGATGAATGGCAGTTTTATAAACAAAAAAGGTAGAACTTGCTAAACTCATTATAGCTCTAAAAATTTTTAAAAATTCAGTTAATGTATTTCCTTTAAATGTTTCAAAACAATTGTTATACTGATACTGATTCTTTTTCACTTCATTCGGCTTCAGCTTACTGCATTCCATTCAAAGGGTTGGAATTACAAAACAGGAAAAGCAAAACAAATGAAATGGGAAAGCCATTGTTATAAATTTTATTGCAGCTAGATTAAGTGGTGGCCCAGAAGGCAAATTCCTTTTATAACTGAACAGATATTATATTATACTAAAATGATATCTATTAGTTAATTTTTAAATGGGTGCTGAGCACATTAGGAAAAAAACCCCTTAAACTGTTTCCCTTCATTAATTCTTCACTACTGTATTACCCTGTTTTCTGAAGAATTTGTTTTAAATTTAATTATTATAATCCTTTTAGGATTATTTCAGAAATAAAAGTTTATATTCTCTCTCTCTCTCTCTCTCTCCCTTACTCTCTCTCTCTCTCTCTCTCTCTCACACACACACACACACAAATGAACAATGCAATATTTTTCTTAGCTGCTTCTACTGGGCTAAAGGCTTCTGTACAAATAAATACATATTTCAAAATAGCTATGCCCAACTGCGTGATCCTGGACTGCATACATGGTGTACTTTTTTTTAAAAAAAACAGAAATTTAGTGAAACTGCAAGAATGAATCTCAAAATCCTAATCAGCACACTGCTAGATTCTTGATAATATTCTGTATGACTATTAGTCTTTTAAATGTTCAAAGTTCAGATATATATATATATGGCATAATTTACTAGAGCAGTGGCTCCCAAACTTTTCTATACCCAGTACCCGTCGAACGCTTCTGATATATTCTCGCACCTCTTACAAAAGATTGAAATAATGGCAACGAATTATGCATATACACTATAATTTTGAAAACCCAAGTTTTCGCACCCCCTGGAATATCGTCTCACACCCCCAGGGGGTGTGAGCACTCCAGGTTGGGAACCCCTGCACTACAGCAAGAAAAAGAGTATTAATTCAAGAAAATTTCATTGCTGAAATCAGATCATACTGGAGCCTTTTGATTATGGCCCCAATTCAATGCCTTCATTATTTTTAGTTTCATATAACATTATTGTAGTTTTTAAAATTTTCATAGAAGTAATCTCAAAGTGAAGAATATGTAATACAATCCATCCCAAAGGAATGCCTGCTGTCAATTTTTTGATTCTTTGTTCCTAATAAAATAATTACCTTAAAAATGGTTGGATACATTCTTATTTAATAGTATTCATTTAATTAATATTAATATTCTAAAATAGTATTCATTTAATTAATATTAATATTCTAAAATCTATTAATTAATATTAATATTCTAAAATTTTATAAATTTATCTTATTTATCATATTTTCAAAAGAAAATACCAAAATAAATTAGTCTAACAGACTGATTTATTTTGGTATTTTCTTTTGAAAATAAGATAATTTAATGATTTTTCTTATCTCATCCTAGAAATGAAGATTATTTGGGTACTTTATATATATTAATTAAACTTTAAATGGATTTATTATTAGGAATTGAAGCTCCAGAACTGTATGTCATTTTTCAGGGGTGGATAATCAAGTTTTGAATCATGTTAGATACCATTGATAATATCATGGTGTTTGCAGAGGCTTCCTGTTTTTTTCACAAGAATAATAGTGTCACACCTGGTCATAATACCCACCTAGTCTAATCTGAAAAAAAAACCTCGTGCATAAAGTATTTTTAAAGATACCTTCCATTGAAATGTAATGGATCTGAAGCAATCCACAAAGCCTGCAAATAACTAGAGAGTTGATTGTAAAAGAACATGACATTCTTGTTCATCCGTTGGCCATTTTGGAGCCAAATATGTGCAAAACCAGCACCCTCCACCATAGGTGTCCACAGATAATTTTCATTAAATTTCATCACATTGAATGAAAACCAGAACATATTTTCCCTGCACAAAGACAGTATTCATTATATTATATACTACACTAAATGTCCTATACTAAATATAGTAGCATAGCCTGATTTTAACCATGCACAAATAGAGCAAGCTGAACAGTCAATTGATCTTAAGCTACTTGATTAAAATCCACAGAAAAATACATTCAGTTTTGAATGTTCCAACAGTTCTTTCTGACTTGTATTACCTTATAGGACAAATTCATGAAATACCACTAGAGCCAGTCTACTGGTTCTTTGGCACCTATTCAACTTGGTCTTTGAAAAGCTGCTGAGCTGGTAACCCTTCAAGATAGATAGATTGATAGATAAATAAATAAAAGGATGCTAAGAAACCCCCATTAGCCATTCATTTGTCAAGGAAACATGCTAATGTAATTGCAGTCAAATTTGTTGCTCAGCCAAGCATTCACTGAACAGAATATAAAGAGCACTGGGAACAACTTCTTTTACAAAGTTTAGTTTGGCAGGGGAAAGCAGAGTCAAACTTGAGATGTCTCTTGAGGGATGCCTGCCCTACTCCATTAGCTTACAATGACAGCTAGCTTGAGGGGAGGGCAGAGGGGAATTGGGTTACATTGAGCAAGGAGGAAATCTGTTAGGGACAACAGTTAGTCCCTGTTGGGGAGCTGTGAAGCAGGAAACAGGAAAGACTGGGACTCTGTTGATTCTCTGTTTTAAAGTCTCAGTTTTATGAACTCATAGATTGATGGTCTCATAGTTCTCCTAAGAGTCAGCCAAAGAAAGAAGCATTTGTTTCTGAGTTGCAACTATTTCTTTTTATGTCACTCTGTTTTACCTTTATCTTTAATACGTTTCTTTACTAAGGATGGGTTTTCTCCTTTTTGTAAGAGTGTAGAGCAGGGGTAGTCAACCTTGGCTCTTTTATGACTCGTGGACTTCAACTCCCAGAATTCCTGAGCCAGCACAGCTGGCTCAGGAATTCTGGGAGTTGAAGTCCACGAGTCATAAAAGAGCCAAGATTGACTACCCCTGGTGTAGAGGTAGAATTGCTGCAGCATTAGGTGATTTTTCAATCAATCAGAATAGAGTTGGAAAGGACCTTGGAGGTCTTCTAGTCCAAGTTCCTGCTCAGAGCAGGAGAACCTCTATCATTTCAGACAAGTGACTGTCCAGTCTCTTCTTAAAAATATCCAGTGAGGAAGCGCTTACAACTTTTGGAAGCAAGCTGTTCCACTGGTTAATTGTTCTCACTGTTAGGAAGTTTCTTCTTAATTCCAGGTTGCTTCTCTCCTTGATTAGTTTCCATCCATTGTTTCTTGTCTTGCCCTTCTGGTGCTTTGGAAAATAAGTTGACCCCTCTTCTTTGTGGCAGCCCCTCAAATACTGGAATATTGCTAATATGTCACCCCTTGGTTTCTTTTCTCTAGATTAGCCATATCCAGTTCCTGCAACCATTCTTTGTATGTTTTTGTCTCCAAGCCTTTAATCATCTTAGTTGTTCTTCTTTGCACTTTTTTCAAAGTTTCAACATCTTTTTTGTAACGTGGTGACCAAAACTGGATGCAGTATTCCAGATGTGACCATACTAAAGCTTTATAAAGCAGTACTAATACTTCATGTGATTTTGATTCTATGCTTTCTTTCCACATTTAGTAGCAAGACAAAGTCCTCTATGGCATATAGAATAACCATATAACTTAGGGGATGTAATGCAGGTCATGTGACATCATTAGGTATCTATTCTACATTTGCTACCTCACACTACCTAATGGAAGAGCTTTCCCTACATCTTGGTTATACAGCATTAAATAGGTACAATATATAGAAGAAATCAAGGCTAAATGGAGAAAAATATAGTTTGATCAGCAGCATTGCTCTCAAACTTCAACTGGCAGTAACAAGACTTGTTTGCAGGTAGAAGGGATAAGCCACAATGAATTATCATTTGGAGTTGCCAAAATACTTCTGGGAAATTGCACAATGTCTCTTAAACACTAGTTCAACAATTTTGTTCTCCCACCAAAAGTCTTAAACAAATTTACAAATTAAAATAATGAAGAAGATTTCTTCAGATAGTGACTAAGGAACTAAAGCCCCGTGTCAGTGTAGTTTATTATTTGTATTTCCTTACCAAGTAATATGTTCAATATATCATACAGTATGGCTCATAATAGAACTGTACATTTGGAATTAAAAGACAATATATAGTCTGAGTAAACAGCAATCAGCAATGATAAATAATCCTTTTCCTCAGACTATAACATTTTGTATTAGAGGTCTAGATGACCATAGACTTTGGCCAGTGTCTCAACAATTATTAGTAAACAGTACTGTAGTACTTTTTACACATTACACTGAATGCATGGAAGAAAGTCCCAAAATAGACATGCTTTTTCCAATCACAGCTGTCCTGTATTATATCTGCATACAGGCATTATCCTGCATGTGCACAGCTATACATAGGTAATGTTTTTTCTATAAAATCTAGATCTCTTCAAATCTCTTAATCATGAAAAAAAATATACAATAGACTTAAGCTGAATGGGTGAAGACCAGAATATGGTCCAACTACATAATCTGTCTGCTCCTGCCACTGCTCCACAGGTCATACATATAGAAGGTATATAAAGCACCTATAAGAACCCACTGTTTTTTGTGAAAAGTTAGAATACTTAATGGGATTAGGGGGAAAAATCTCTCTAGGAGATTTGGGTGATTTGTTGAAAGAAGTAGAATTATATTATTTAAAATTACATAGTAAAACATAATGACACACTTTTACTTCAGATATAGGTTTTCAGAGTAAAAGGAAGAGTTTACTATATTGTAGTGTTTTATTACTTTTCCACTTCTAAGGCGAGAAAGAAGAAGACCCAATAACAACAAGACAAAGAATTTGGCACACTTTCATTCTAAGGGCTTTTCTCAACTTTCAGTTGCTACACTATTAACATTTGCAAGTCTATTGTTGTTTGAGATGCAGGCTCAGTTTTAGAAGCTGAAGTTTGGTACTTTTGAGTGTAAACTTTCTCCTCCTCCTCCTCCTCCCCCCTTCCCCCTAAATATACTGAATTCCAACTTCCATCAGTACTAATCAATACTGAAAATACGGTAGGTTTTTAAGGATTACAACTAGGAAACTCATGTGAAAACTTACAGAATTGCTCACGATTCTACCAACAAATATAACAAGAAAACATTATGAAACATAAAACATTTACTAGTGAATAAGTCCCAATGGCATTTGTTTCTGAATAAACAAGCATAGGACTGTCCTATTAGACTAAAAAATATTTTACTTCAAAACAAGAGATGACTGACGTACATATCTGAATGTTGATATTTATCTTATAAACTTGCACTTCAGTGTTGATATTTATCATATAAACTGCAGCACCTCTTAATGTGGGTTCTATTAAGCTAATTTAAACCTATGATATACAGTAGTTTAGGTTTACAATTTATAAATATAAAATGATTCTATTTGAACTGTGTAAGGTAGTCCTTCTTTGCTTGTATCAGTTTTCTAAACTTTATAGCATAGTGATTCTTGCATTTCCTTGTGAATGATTGTTCGGTTTCACTATTACTGTGATATGGAACAAAATTTTGATTCATCTGAAGTATTAAATATGTCTATACAATATGCCAGTGTAATTAATCAGTCAGTTCACGATGAAAGTAATGTTCTTGTGCTCTTCTGGAAATTTATCCCATTACTGACAAAATGTTACTAAGAGTTGCACCAAAAACTATATTACCGAGGAAGGAAAGAAGGAAGGAAGGAAGGAAAGAAGGAAGGAAGGAAGGAAGGAAGGAAGAGAAAGAAAGAAAGAAAGAAAGAAGGAAAGAAAGAAAGAAAGAAAAAAAAAAAAGAAGGAAGGAGAAAGATTTCATATCTACTTGAAAGATGGATATGGTGCCGTTTTTTCCCTACTTTGTAGCTAATTGCTATAATTAGCAAGTATTAGAAAAGCTTCCTAAACTTCAATATTCAAGTGGGAACATCAGTATTCAAACGATTTTAGATAATTTTCAGCTTTCAAGTGCATCTTCTATTTAACTGTGTACAGTGCTCTCTGCTGGGGAGGACTCAAACATTATTACTAATAGTTTAAAGTTGTGGGTAACTTACAACTACCTGTGGGTATTTTTTTTCTCTGAAGCTAATGTTAATTTTGTTCAGTATGAATTCAATCACGAATTGGGAACAAGGAGTTAGAACTTTTTGGAAACTGAAATTGTTCTTAGGAAGTTTTGTGCTCTCTGTTTATGTTTGTTACATCTGAGACCAATAAAAGCAAACTTTGTTTTTAATAGATGTGTAAAAGAGGGATATGTATATAGTGCAGTTTTTCTCATTGTGGGTTATGAATTGCTTTTACTAAGAGCTCCCAGTTCCTTCCTCTGATATCCCCTCAGACCTTTGCCTAATTCATAAAGGTCTATGTGAAATATTATCTCCAATCAAACCAGCACCTTTCCTTTGCCGAAACTAGATTTTATATTTAGACCAGGTTTTTTGAGCTAGCAATTGGTAGACAGTGTTTTCTATGTCAAGTGTTGCAATTCAGCCTTCCAATTATCCTAGGGATTTATCAGAGAAAGAGCAGCATTAAATTCAAATGGGTGCTTTGGGTGTGGAAAGATTTTTAAGAATGAGAATAGAGCATTTTGCAAAGTCTTAGTGCAGACACCCATGTATATCTTCATTTGGGAGGTGGGGAAGAAAAAAGCTGTCTACTATATCAAATGCCTTACTGAAATCTAAGTATACTACTGTATATCCATAGCATTTTCCTGGCCCACTAATTTAGTTGCTTTATCAAAGAAGGCAATAAGACTTGTCTGGCAATAAGACTTGTCTGCTTGTAATGATCACTTTGTTCATTTCTCGGTGCTCACAAATTTGCTGCTTGATAAACTTTTCCAGGATTTTTGCGGGTATTGATGTCAACCTGATTGGTCTCCTGGATTCACTTTATTTCCTCTTTTTAAAGACTGGAACCACATCAGCTCTTTTTCAGCCCTCTGGCAGTTCCCCATGCTCAAGCAGCTCTCAAAGATTTCATTTACTGATTCTGAAATTACATCTGCCAGCTCCTTCAGCACCTTCGGTCCAGGAGACTTAAACTCATGCAGAG
>NW_015386278.1:442488-464827 GCF_001527695.2 Protobothrops mucrosquamatus | reverse complement strand
TGTGGACACTATTGCTTCAGCATTTGCAGCTCTGGCTTTACGGAGTGCTCGCTTCTCTTGTGCCAAGATTGTCCTTCTGTGTTCATATGTCTGGCAACCCTGGTAAACCAGGGTATGCCATGTCGGTCGATCATGCGCCAAAAATTCCCAAGAGATGGTGTCGATATCCAGGGACTTGAGAGATGCTTTCAGCGTGTCTAACCAATTCCTTATCTACTTTGACTTGCATTGCTTTTCTGTCTCCACGGTGCTGCTTTTGACAGGTTGAACTATTTTTTTCCCCTTTTATGTGAAGCAGTGTTTCCCAACCTCAGCCATTTTGAGATGTGTGGACTTCAACTCCCAGAATACCCCAGCTAAGATTGGGAAACACTGAGGTAAAGGATGATTCAGAAATGGAATCGAGCAGTTCTGGCTTCTTCCTGCTGCTTTCTTGCCATTCTCTCTCATTAGTGGCTCAATCATTTCCTTGACTTTCCTCTTGCTCCTTACATATCAAAAGAAATTCTTGTTATTGTTAGACATATTAGCTCATTCTGAGCCTTAGCCTTCTTGACTCTGTCCTTACAGATTTGGGCTATTTGCAAGTGTCCTGCTCTACCTTTAAGCCGCTCTTTCCATTTTTTATACTTCTCCTTTTATACATTTGTCCCTTATTTTGTCAGAGATCTCTTTGTGTAACCAAGTTTCCCTCATCAGGGATCGCTTATTTTTCTGTTGTATTGTTACGTTGGGGAAATTATTATCTCATTTTTCAGTTTCCCAAGCATCCTGAACTGTTTTTCCTTCTAGAATTTCAAATCCATGGAATCTTTTCTAGTCCTTCTCTTACTTTGTTGAAGTCAGCTATCTTAAAATCTAGAACTGTAGGCTGACTTTGTTCAGCTACCCTTGCCTGGTGAATTCTAGTATGACATGGTTACTCTCTCCCAAAGTTCTTACAACTTCCACTCCCTCAGTCTCTTCATCCCTATTAGTAAGTATTAAGTCCAGCATAACTCCTCCATCTATTGTGTGATAAAGTTGTCAGCAATGCATGTCAGAAACCTATTTAATATTCCACTTGCTGCAAAGTTTGTCTCCCAGGGGATATCAGGATAGTTAAAGTCCCCTATTAGTATAGTGACATGTTTCCTGGACACCTCCAATCAATCAGAATAGAGCTGGAAGGGACCTTGGAAGTCTTCTAGTCCAACCCCCTGCTCAAGCAAGAGACCCTATACAATTTCAGACAAGTGGCTGTCCAATCTCTTCCTAAAAACCTCCAGTGATAAAGCACTCACAACTTCTGAAGGCAAGCTGACTCTGCTAATTGATTTACACAGTACTTTTTTTGAAAAAAAAAGGTGCCAGAATTCACAGTCATACAACTCACCTTGCCTGCCCTACAAGGTTCCATCTAAAAAAGGTGGCGGAACTCCATTCTGGGCATTCTATAACAAAAAAAGCCCTGGATTTACAAATATATCTGTTAAACAACTCTCCATGGAAGATATCAGTTAAATAACTCTCGTGGAGTTTTCAACAGAATCATAACAATGGCCAAATTTAGAACAGAAAACTACAGAGGTTGATGCCCGTTAATGATCACCTCAGGTCTTTTCTGTATTGATAACCAAGTCAAAGCATTGTGATCCTTCCATCAAAATAGAACCTGTTTTTAAATTAATTTGATGGCTGCATTGCTTAGAGAAACTTTTCTCTGTTTGAGCAGGGGATGTTTCCCCCCCCCCCCGCCATAGGTCAATCAGTTCATTTGAATTTGGTGTCAAGAGAAGAAGGCTGTGGACAAAGAGGAACGGAATGGTGTATAATACTAATCAAAGTCTAGGATTCCTGAGAGCAGCTGTGGATTTCAATGAGATTTTAAAACAGCCAGTTAATTATAATTGTAAATGTGTAGTTAAGGGGAAGGCTTTTGAAAATATGGAGCTATTGTTAAACTGGGGCGGGATCTGGTTGATCTCTGACTCTTAGGGTTAAATGTTTGCTCTAGCAACACAGCAGGGAGGTTGCAGATACTGAGAGAGGCAATGGACTTGTGGTTGAAACAAGTTCCAGCCCATTTTTTTTCCAGGATACTGAGCCACTGCAAGTAATTTAGTTTTTTTTTGATGACATAAAGGAATGTGTCAATGAAATCTATTGAACAGACACAAGTCTTGTCTCCCTCATGCTAATGATTCCCGGGATCAAATTCTTTCACAGAAAAGGCCTCTATAGCTTAGTGATGATAATGCAAACACATGCCCCATCAAATAGGAACTGTATTTGTATTAGTAATAGCATCACTGAGATCAAAGTAATGGTTGAAGACTTGGATCTTCCCATACACATTGGGCTTTAAATGTTGTCCACTCTGAATCTGCATCCTCCCAATTTGATTGTTTTTATTGTGATTTTTTTTTTTTAAAAAACCAACCCGATCATGTTTTAAGCCACCCAAAGCACATGGCAAAAAGGAGGCTTTAGAAATTGATTAAAATTCAGTGTTTCTCAACCTTGACAATTTTAAGGCATGTGGACTTCAACTCCCAGAATTCCACAGCCAGCATTGCTGGCTGTGGAATTCTGGGAGTTGAAGTCCACATGCCTTAAAATTGTCAAGGTTGAGAAACACTGGATTAAATGAAGACATAGTTTGAAGAAATAAATGCACTCTCTGGTATAAGAAGTGAGATTGTGATCTTACTTGCCTTTTATTTTTACTTCATTACAAAAACAGGTAATGCTAGCGAACAGAAAGTAGGACTGAAATAAGAAGATAGGAAGCTACCATATATTGCCTTGGAATACAGTTCCAGTGGCTTCTTAAGATTTGAGGAAGGAGCCTTTCCCAGCAAGACTGTAAGAGAGACTAATTGAACTTAGGACTTTTCCCCTGCAGGAGATGTGTGCTGATGTAGAGCTAACAACCACTTTAAAAGAATGAATTTCAAATGGAAAAAATGCATGGAAAGAAGATTAAATACCCCTTTCCCCAGTACTCTTTCCCTAATCAATTTAGTAGTTCCATATGTCTAAACTGAAGCAAACAAAATGAGCAGAAACAAATAGGAGATAAATGGATTTCCTGTGTAGTTATGTGCTTACAGTTGTGGAATGAAGTTATT
Source organism: Protobothrops mucrosquamatus (assembly GCF_001527695.2). Classification (NCBI taxonomy): domain Eukaryota; kingdom Metazoa; phylum Chordata; class Lepidosauria; order Squamata; family Viperidae; genus Protobothrops; species Protobothrops mucrosquamatus. The sequence goes on along the minus strand of NW_015386278.1, from coordinate 461,714 downwards.
TGTTAGATGTTGAATAAATTGTGATTCTTAGAGAATTAAACATTGGCAAAGATTGTTACTTTTTAGATTAAAATATTAAAACATTGAACTGACAACTGTCAGTTTAACTTTTCTGCTGAAATTTCCTCTGGGCCATCTGACATGGCTAAGCTAACTGAACTGTTATCTGTGAATTTGGAAAAACTTTTCATTCTATCCCACAGCATAAATTATAATTCTGTAAATATTTCAGTCCTGGAATTTAACATTGACTCCTATGATACCTCACTGCTGTCTTTAAATTTTGAACTGTTTCCATTTATGATCTTCCTACATTTCCTATCCTAGTTAGCATCCATGATTGTAGGCTTTATCATTTTTGCCATCTCTTCACTGACAAATGAGGGAGATCAACTGTTCAGAATAAGTTGGATCCATATTTCCTGCTGAAAAAAACAAAAAGTTCTGTAGCTGATTGCTAAAAGACGTATCTTCCAAAGGTTATTATTTTCATAAGCACTGTGCAGAAGAAACATTTGTGACAGAATAAAATAGTTGGAAAGGACCTTGGAGGTCTTCTAGTCCAACTCCCTACTCAAGCAGGAGATCTAATACCATTTCAGACAAATGAAAAAGTTCTTAAAATGCAAAGAAAAGAAACTTATCGGTCTCAAATCTATTTTGAAGGATTATTCTTTAAGCAGCATGTATATGTGTGTGGGACTAGGTCAGTAATTGGATCAATCCTACTGTATTCTTATTTTATTTGTTTATTTATCAAAGTTAGATTCTGCCCATTTCACTGTCTAAGTGACTATGGGCAATTTACAAATGAAAGCTCTAAAACCATAAATAATACATTTTAAAACAGGGTTAAAGGCAGAATTAACACACTATTAAAAACAAGTTAAAAGGTGAAGGGAGCACTTTAAGTCACCACCCACCCAAAGATTCCATTCTTTCATCAATTTTTACTAGTTATGTTCCTGCATTTGAAAACAATTTCTTAGCAATTGGGAGCAAGATTTGTTATTTTGTTGATAATTTGATCCATTTTCTTCCTCCTCCTAATTCTCCTGTGAGCCAGAAGGAGGGAACTTCCTTTCAGTCAGCAAGAAAGTGATAAAAACTGATGCCATGAGGAAGATTATCACAATATTTATGGTTTATAATTACTTCAACCAAAGATGGTGGGAGATCTTCTCTTTCTCCCTCCCTCCCTCTCTCCCTCTTCTGGTTATACTCAAGCACTATCTTGGCTCTTAATATTGGAACAGTCCCTGAGACACTAGGCTTCTGCATAAGTTATCTTTTTTCCAAAAAAATGTATTAAGATTATCATGGTATAAAATACAAATGAAAATAAAGATAATAGGAAAGAAGCAAGGGAAAGAAAGGGAAAAGAGAAATGTAAAATAAAAAGGGGGGAAAAGCATTGACTTTCAACTTTTTTCAGCACAGTAAAATACCAAATAAAATTACATCCATATTTTACTTTACCAATTTAACAAGTACTTGTCGTTTCTATAGTAACAAACTAGATTAATCAGCAAAATTCAGTCAAGAGGCGTTTTTTTCTGTCACACGCACAAAACTCAGAAGCAGTTTCCAAGTATAAATATAATAGTTTAATTAAAATAGTCAATTTTGCCATTTCTGCTAGCTCCATCATGTTTTCCATCCATTCTTCTGTTGTGGATATCTTTTCATCTTAATACTTAATCAGAATAGAGCTGGAAGGGACTTTGGAGGTCTTCTAGTCCAGCTCCCTGCTCAAGCAGGAGACCCTATATCAGTGGTGGCGAACCTATGGCACGGGTGCCAGAGGTGGCACTCGGAGCCCTCTCTGTGGGCACACGTGCCATTGCCCCAGCCTCCCCTGCCCCCGGAACCCCCTTCTCTCCAGCAGCCCCCCTGAAGGAGAGTCGCCCCTGCATGGAGCAGTGCAGCCAAGGACATGGCAGCCAGGCAGCGTAGACAAGACTCTGCCGTCACACCCCATTGTGCACAGCTGATGCTGCAGGGCACGGGCAGAGGGCATGACTGCCATAGCGCTGCTGGGCTGCCTGGGCGATCTGCGGTGGGCCCTGGAGGCAGTGAGTGGCCATGCGGGCAGGCAGGGTGGGGGCGGGGCAGGGGGTGGAGCTGGGACGGGGCCAGTTTTTGGGCACTCGGTCTCTAAAAAGTTTGCCATCACTGCCCTATATCATTTCCGACAAGTAGCTGTCCAGTCTCTTCTTAAAAACCTTGAGTGATGAAGCACCCACAACATCTGAAGGCAAGCTATTCCTCTGGTTAATTGTCCTCACTGTTAGGAAGTTTCTCCTTAATTCCAGGTTGCTTCCTTCCTTGATTAGTTTCCATCCATTGTTTCTTGTCTTGCCTTCTGGTGCTTTGGAAAATAAATTGACCCCCTCCTCCTTTTGGCAGCCTCTCAAATACTGGGACACTGCTATCATTTCCCCACCCCAGTCCTTCTTTTCTCAAGACTGGCCATTCCCAAATTCTGCAATTGTTCTTCATATATTTTAGTCTCTAGGCCTTTAATCATCTTAGTTGCTCTTCTTTGCTTTTTTTCTCTCTGTGTGTAGAATTCTCGCTGCAGACAACATATACAATAGCAAATCTTTTTTCCAACTACTTGTCTAAATAATATTAAAAGAAAAACATCAGATTTCAATGTTTATGTTAATGTTAATAATCTTTTGCATTGTAACATGAATCTTGGCCCATCAAGTCTCTCTATCTATAGTAAAGTCTTGTGTTTAACCATACAGCTGGGCATTTGCATCGCACACAGCAGGATTTTTCCCATCTTGGTAACTTTAAGAAGTGTGGATTTTAGCTCCCAGAATTTATCAAATTTAGATACAGCCCATTTTACTGTCCAAGTGAGCCTTGCTGTCTGGGGATTCTGGGAGTTGAAGTACATACATTTTAAAATTGCCAAGTTAAGAAACACTGGTGTAAAGAATGGAGGTGATTCCATCTTTCTTCCAACACGGTCCCTATTGTCTTTCTTTTGTTCTGAATATTTACTGGAGCCTCCATTAAAACCATTATGGCCATAATTTCAATAATGACAAGACTATTGCTCTTATCCCTTTCCCTGGCCTTTTTGACCTTGTTAAGTTGTGATACTGGTAACTGTATGCAGCTTTTGAAAAATGAACCCCATGTCACAGAAATGCAATCACAAAGAGACATGAGTCTCCTAGGTCAGTTCAAACAGGATGGAAAAAATTCTTCCCAGCCCAATAATGAGCAGCCAATCCCTTCTGGGCTGAACTCATTATCATCAGGAGGATGGAATGTTATTTGCTGGCAGAGAATGCAATCTTTCTGTGTGAAAGAAAGCTTTCTATTTGTCTCAACCCAAGCTTTGCTTTCCAAATCAATTTCGTGATTAAAGATTAGAGGAAAGAAATGCATGCACTCTTGAAAGGGAACCTCTGGGGGTATCCTAATAAGGATTTTCTTGGATGATGACATGGATTGGATTTGAACTGACAACTGGTGTGGACTGCATCTATCCCCACCTGTGTCCATCTGTTTGGAATAGAAATAATTTGGCAATTGAAATGCAGCCAGCGAAAAAGTCAAAAGTAGAAATGTGCAGCAACCATAAGATTCCGTTCAAACTAAGCCAATTTGAGATTCCTCCATCACTGAAAAAGACTTTGGTCTAATTTGGAGGCCATCGGTTCAACGTGAGTCCTGAATACAAACTTTTCTTCGGAAAGCAAAAGTTGTATATCTGTCATTGACTATCTTTGAAAATTGACAAATGACAGAACTGGATGCATTCTTCAGCAGTAGCCATTACCTAGGAAAGAAAAAAAAAGATGCTAAATGTATACATATTGGTGGAGCACATTTTTTAAAAAAAATTAAAGTATGGTGCAGTTTATTTCTTAGGCCTCAAGAGACAAAAATTTATAGAAAGATCTGACCCTATAAAAAAATATGAAGTGTTGGCAATGTTTAAACAGGTCACTTTGGAGATTTTTCCAAAACGTACTGGTCTCTGATCTTTATAAATAATATTTGTTAACTGGGATCATCTCTATGCATTTCTTTTGAAACTGAGCTCTGGGTTTAAGAAGATTGAGCATGCTTAAGAGCTGTACTTCTTTCTGTTTTTTTTTAATCTACCATTTTAAATCAAGGCTATGAGCAGAAAGAGACAATAAAATAAAAGCATCAGAAAATAAAATTAAAGTATCGGACAATAAAAGCAATCAGACAATAAATTAATAGCAAATTACGTAAGCATTTTGAATTATTAAGCATTATGAATGTAAGCATTTTGGATATAACTGTACATCTACTTTACTCTTGTAAGTTTGCAAATGTAATGAGATTAATGTTAGTATCCTGTAGTATCAAATACTCTCTAAGGGCATTCTTGGATTAGATTTCTTTCATAAAGAAGCCATTCAAAACAAACAAGATGACCTCACCCCAAAACAGTCTGTAACTTACTGTAAACGGAAATTCCATAAAAGCCTAATGAGAAACATACCTCAACAGATGTAAGGACAGAAGATTAAAAAGTGATATTTAAATTGGATAAGATTGGCTTTTTTTTCTCTCCAAAGATTTTGCATTGTATTAAAAAAAAAGATGAAAAGATTGTTTTAAATTTATTTGCGCTAAGAAAGCCAGAAGAGCTGGGTGAACCCACAAAGAAAATACATGTACAAATGACGCTACGTGATGGTTGCTTGCTTCAAACTGGACGAAGACGGCCAATTTTTAGAGCCAAAGATGATATGATTTGAGAGGAGCTCATTCATCATAATGGAAAAACTGCTTGTCTAAATACATTGTAATATATATGCATGTATATTGTTTTATATATTAAAAATCATCCTCTAGAGGCAGTGGATCATTTTAAGCAACTTGAAGAAGATAGAATGTATATTTAATAATTTTTAATATTATATATTTAATAGATGACATATTAATGTATTTCAACCAGGTTTCTCAGTTTTTCAGTGTAAATATATGAAGCAGTCTATTGAAACACTCTAAAACAAATCCATTTTAAAATCATGTAGCACAGGGGTAGTGAACCTTGGGTCTTTTATGACTCGTGAACTTCAACTCCCAGAATTCCTGAGCCAGCACAGGAATTCTGGGAGTTGAAGTCCACGAGTCATAAAAGAGCCAAGGTTGACTACCCCGATGTAGCAGATGTAGATAAAATAGGTAACAACAAAAAGGTAACAGTAAAGATAAACCAATAGGCTCAAATATATGAAACTGAAAAATCTTTTTTAAAAAAGGAATCTGTTGCTGAGGTTCACGGCCTAGGACTGATTGATCTGACTTGATTTATAGAGCCTTTCAGTTCACATGTGTGACTCTGGATTGCTTACAGTTAAACAGATAAAATAAAATAAAAACACATAACAGCTGAGTTTCATAATCGTCAACAAAGTCAAGAGCCTGTTTGTTTCTTCAATTCTTTAAAGTTACTTCTGAAATACTTGAAAATATTGCCCACACTTTACATTCTGATGATGAGATAATTTTTTTAAAAAAAAAATTGCTGAACATTTATATTTTTAAAAAACATTACAGTTAATTTTTTTTAGAAATACATATTGATATTGATAAGAAATGCTATATTTTTATTTACGTTATAGATCTATGTTATATAATCTGAAGGATCAAATTAGCAACTGTTCATTATACAGAAAATTTGTGTAGTTAATAGGAATTGACAATGGCACATTAGAACATGGCTGGAGATTCTATACCATTCTCTTCTTTAAAACTTTCAGTGATGGACCACCCACCACTTCTGGAGGCAAGCCTTTCCACTGATTAATTATTTATATTGTCAGGAAATTTCTCCTTAAATCTAGGTTGGATTTCTCTTTAATCATTTTCTACCCCTTACTTCTTGTCCTGCCCTTAAGTGCTTTGGAGGATAAATTGACTCCCTCTTCTCTGTGGCAGCCCCTCAAATACTGAAAGACTGCAATCATATCATCCTTAGACTTTCTCTTCATTAGACTAGACATACCTAGTTTCCTCAATCGTTCATTAAATGGTTTAGCCTTCAGAACCCTTATCATTTTTATTGATCTTCTCTGTACTATGATGCCAATATATTTTTTGTATTGTGATGACCAGAAGTGGACTCACTGTTCCAAGTGTGGTCTCACCAGTGCTATAATAGAAAATGACAAGAATTGCTTTACATGGTTTTCACACTACAAAATCTTGAGAACCTGGATTTGTTTTGATTTATTTGAGACCATTTTCAAATGACTAGCATTTAGAAAAATGTGTGCTCTATATTATGCGCGACTCTTCTTGTTTTGTTAATAGATAAAAATTGACAAAAAATGTCTGTTCATCAAGAGGGGTTTGTTTAATTTTAAACAGAAGTTAATCATATAAAAGTATTCCACTGTATAAACATTTCTTAATATTCCATTTTAGAATATGTTATTGCTCACATTCTGGGATTAGGCTCCCTCCCTTGTTAACAATGAAGTTAATTTTAAAAGTTTTCCTTCCATCCTCTTAAATCCTTTGTCAGAATATTTCTTTGTGATGAGTCACTGCTGTCCACTTGGAATCTCTATGCTCAAAAGGATTCATGAGCCTTTCTCTTAGCAAATTTACTTCATAGTTAAACTGACTTCATCTCTACAACACTATCCCAACTGATGACTTCTTACACATCTTGTTTTGTTTTCCATGTTTTATATAACTTAAAATCTTACTGTGGTTTCTTAGTAGACCCGATTGCTTTTCTGTAGCAAATTAGTGAAAATGATATTGCCTCCCATAAAATTCTTTTAAAAAATTTAATACATCACATGCTTTTGTTAAAGCTTTGACTGAGAAAAAAGATAGACAAATAATTAACCAGTGGAACAACCTGCCTCCAGAAGCGGTGAACGCACCAACACTGGAAGTTTTTAAGAAGAAACTGGACAGCCATTTGTCCGAAATGGTATAGGGTTTCCTGCCTCAGCAGGAGGTTGGACTAGATGACCTCCGAGGTCCCTTCCAACTTTATCATTATTATTATTATTATTATTTTCAATATTAGAGGTTTACCTTCTGAAACAGGTTGTACACTCATCATAAATGATGGTTCACTTCACAATCCCATCCTTCTCAATTCACCTATAATTTTGAACCAAAAATCTCAGTGTAGTTAGAATACAGAATAACAAAATTGGAAGGGACTTTTGATGTCTTCTAGTCCAATCCCTTGCCCATAAAGAAGAGCCTATACCATTCCGGGCAATGGTTGTCTTCTTAAAAATTCAAGTGATGGAGCACCTATAATTTCTGAAAGTAAGCCATTCCACTGACATCTCAACATCAGGAAATTTCTCCTTAGTTCTAGCAGCTCAACATAGGTTGACATCTTCAGCAATTATGAACTAAAGGCCGAATTCTAGGTATAGAGTGTTGTTCCTTTTTTAAGAAAGTTCAAAAATAGCAACTGAAAGCAATTTGAACCATCAGGATGAGATCTGATAAATGTAGAGATCAAGCAATACAGAATAATATTCTCAGATATATAATATGATAACTCAGGGTTAGGGTTAATATATAATAATAATAATAATAATAATAATAATAATAATAATAATAATAATAATAATAATAATAATAATAATAATAAAGTTGGAAGGGACCTTGGAGGTCATCTAGTCCAACCCCCTGCTCAGGCAGGAAACCCTATACCATTTCAGACAAATGGCTGTCCAGTCTCTTCTTTAAAACTTCCAGTGTTGGAGCATTCACCGCTTCCGGAGGCAGGTTGTTCCACTGGTTAATTGTTCTAACTGTCAGGATTTGCTGTATTTGCTGTATTTCCCTCAAAAATTTAAAATATTCCATGGTGCCCTGGAGGTTAATTTTGACACACATCTGGGGAACCTTGGCCATATAATATGTATTGGTATTTGGATCCTAATCAAATGTTGATACTCTAGATTCTTGGCTAAACAATTTTTATATATGTTTGTAAATCTATTGTCTAAATCAGGCATGTCAAACTTGCGATGTCATGTGATGTCACGCAACGCATCATGACTTTTTCCCCATTGCCGGCAATGGGGTATGTGCGGTTTCGGCGTGACGCATCTGGCCCATGGGCCGGCAGTTTGACATGCCTGGTCTAAATCATTGCCATTATCAATAACTAAAGTAAAATAAACTGAATATTTATTGGGTTTGGGGGTATGTACTAATAGAGTCATATAAATTTACCAAACTTTGATTTGTGCAACAATTGAGACTCATATGGCTTATTTAGAAGTTGATGGGATTGTCCCAGCCTCTCAAATAGGGTGTAAGTTTAGTTGAATTTTAAGTCACAAATCTGTAGTCACAAATGCAGTCTAAATCAAAAGAAATTAGAGTATTTGCTGGGAGTGAAAGGGGAAGGACCTAGCATTTCTAAGACAGCTGCATATCAAGGAGCTGGAGAAATTATGCAAAGTTAACCTTTGTTCCAGGACTGGGTATTTAAATATATCTTGAACCACAGGAAGCTCCTAGTCTCTGATACGTCGCGTGACGTATCGGAGCTTTTTCGCCATTGCCGGCAATGGGGTGGGCACGGCTCCGGTATGATGAAACCGGCATGCGGGCCGGCAGTTTGACACTCCTGCTCTAGTCTCTTCTTGAGTACAACTGACACTGATTGTTCTTGATTCTCAATGTCAGGCCAATAAATTTACCCATGCCACATGTTTGCTTCTTAGCCATATATTCCTTGGCTTCCTTGTTCTCCACATGAATAGGTCTTCACTTGAAGATCTGTGCCAACTGCTGCCAAAGGTAACCCTGCCCATCAAGTCAGGTCACCTCAAGAGGGTCTGCTGAAAATTTGTCCTCCTTGGGGACAAGACAGCAGATTTTCAAGTGGTGGCCTACCCTCTTAATGCAATGCTAGGACCTTCCAATTCTGTCAGTCTTTTAGTCCCAATTGATTGTGGGTGGACACCTGTATATTTGCTTGCACATTTTTGTCTGTTGTGCTGGTTTTATATTTGGGGGGGGGGTAAAACAAGGGACTGAGGTGATTAATAAATATCAGTTGATAAATAAACAAGGTATGGGTCCAAAGGGCAGCTATTGTTGCCTCACTGTTATTGCTTGGACCGGGACTTTCAGTGACTGACTTCTTGAATGGTTTCTAAGATCCCCTCTTTTACAAACTTGTAATGTTCTCCTCATGTGAAGCTATAGACACCCATTAGGGGAGAATGAATTTGGGACTCTGATAAAGTCCATTTATTGGCCACAAGTAGCAAATTGGAGGAGTGTGCCTAAGTCAGAGTCTATGCATACCCTCCTAAACGCTGTGCTGTGGAAGAATTGTCTGGTTAAACATAAGGAGATGTGTTCATTAGCATGTCCTATATATTACCAGTTATTAGAACTCTGCAAGATTTTTAAGCCACATGTTCTGTGGTCAGTTTTCATTTCTCAGTATTCATTTTGACCATTGCTGTTTCTTCTCAAAACTCACTAATAACGCTTTTATCTCTAAATAAAAGCATGCCAGCTTGGGAAAAATATATGGCTGGAACAAAAGAAGTAAAATTATTGCCAGCTGCTTTCTTATATTTTCATTTAATAGAATGGCAGAATAGAAATCCAGTTTTTGTTTTTGGACATTCCTGAAACTTGGAATGCATCTCTGCTCATTAAACTCCCCAAACCCAAGAAGTTTAAAAACCAGTGACCAAAACATTGAGAACTGAGATGAGAGTGCTATGAGCTATTAAGACATCTGGGATGTACTGGATAGTCATATTACTTTAGTCAGCTACATTATTGAACAGTGATCCATTGTAATGGACCATAGAGGATAGAGTTTAATCCCATTTATAGTTGTCCTTTTGTGGCATATCAAAGCCATATGTCTCCTTACAATGAAAAGGAATTTATCACTGTTATAAAATCTAGAAAAGAATTTCTACTCCTCGCATTACAAAAAAACTTAGAAACTTGGTTAACAACAAATAGATTTTACTCTTTGGTTACTTTTTCATTTGGAAGGTGCTGGAATGAACTCAGTTTAACCACAATCTCTTCCTCCATTCTTTTCCAGCTTCCAAAGCTCACTCCTACACTTTTTGTTCCCCTGGCAATATGACTTTCCCCTATGGAACCTTCTGTTTGCCAAAGCCTAATGTTAAGACCATGATTAAGCCTACAAGTTTCAACTGTTCTTTATCTGACTCAGAAGAGCATCTGTCTTGAAGGGTCTGCTGGTTAAGACACGTTGCACAGCTGCACCACTTCGTATCCAAACCAAAGCCCAACAGATGCTTACTACAACTTACTGTTATACATGTTTATACAACCATATTGTAACCACAAACAACTCCCAATTTCTTAGGGAGCGATTATGTTAAACAGTGTAGGTTCAGCATTAGCATATTAAAAGCATGTTTTTTTTCTTTTCCTGCATATATTTACTTAGTGCTACTTTTGCCCAGGCAAAAGGTTTCCTGGATGAATGTCTGTCAAAAATAATAAAAATAAATACAAATACAGCACAATAATAATTAGTTCAAAGGAAAAAGATTGAAACATATAAAATCGCATTCATAACCAACAAATTTAGACTTAAACATTAAAATCTAACAGGTTCCAAGGAAGAGCAGCATATTCACATTCAGGACAATATTCTGTGTCACAGAGTAGACAACCAGATGCTAATGAACAGGATATGGAAGTGTAAGTTTTCTTCCATGTTATCTCTCAGCAGATATGTTGCCTGTGATTAAGGAAGTAATAAGTATATTTGTAGTCACTGGTGGAATTAATGAATCCTCCTTAAACTTGTGATCATCACCTCATCAGGCAGCAGCAAATTTCAATACAGAGGTTTTTTTTAAAAAAAACAACAACCCTCAAATCAATCCTTATTCAGTTTCAATAAATTTTCCTAAGTTCTGTTATTTGAAACATGAAGAAAACTCTGTTTATTTTCAATAGTGATGAATATCTGTAGCTCAGGTGTAGGTTGAGAGACATGTTTTCCAAGCTTATGAGTTGGTTTCTGAAGATTTCGTTGCCAGGCTAGGTAACATCTTCAGCAGAATGTAGAGGATGTCATTGTCGGTGTTCTTCTGTTTATAAGGGCTTTTTGTGATCAGTAGCTCTTGTGATGATGAGGTCCGACCCGCAACTAACCTACACAACCCCCCAATCAGCACTTCACCTCCCAATCACCCTTATGTGTCATGACCTCCCCATCACAAGACCCTCACTTGTGACTCTCACATGACCCATCACAAAGACCCATCACAAAGACCCACACTTGACACAACCCTCACCTGACCCATCACAAGACCCTTACCTGATGTGACCCTCACCTGATGTGACCTCACCATCACAAGACCTACTGACCATATGAAGCCCTTATAAGCAGAAAAACACCGACACTGACATCCCCTAGATTCTGCTGAAGATGTTACCTAGCCTGGTAATGAAATGTTTGGAAACCAACCCACAAGCTCAGAGAACAAACCTCCATCCTCAACTCTGTTTATGTTATGCCCTACACAGTTTTTATATCTCCTGTGTATCTCTCTTATCTACTGTCTGGGTAAAAATCCCATATACAGGGATTTCTAATCCCCTCACATAATTTTCATTGCCCCTTTCTGCACCTACATAACCCTTACGATAGGCAAAAGATAGAATTGTAAGGAAAATTCCAAGTGTGACGATAAGATGCATGATTTTTATAACAGTTCTTCTAGATTGGCATTTTTCCTCCGTATCTTTTCATAATGATTCTATAGTGATTCATCTTTTTTTTTAGGTACCTGCACATCATATTATAAGCTGCCCAGGATCTTTTGGGAATTAGGCAGCATCCACATCGAATAAATTAAATTATTAATTTAAGTCTATTTTCTGATCATTTGCATACATTGACCTACTTTTGCCATTTTATACCTTCACCAAATTTTGAGGATGATGCAAATTGTTCTCTGCTAAAAATGCTGTTTTGCACCAGACTTCCAGAAGCGGCATCCACACAGAGAACCGGTCATTCACATATTTGAATCCCACCACTGCTCAAGAGATATCAAAGAAGGCAGCTCAGGTCATTTTGAAGAATGACAGGATGAAGCCTTTCATAATGAAGGGTGATCTTGCAGACCAGTTAACTCCCATTCCAAATTTGCCACAAGGACTTTGTGCTAACATAAAACAGAGGATCCAGCATATATTTTAATATATTGTCTTTTATTATTTTATTCCAATCCCTCCTTTTTCTACTTCCCCCCTTTTATTTTCAGGATATGTGGATTGCAGTATTATATCTTCTGAATACTGTTTAGGATATTCTTCTTTTTTAATGAGAAGAGCATTGGCTATTAATCCAGTCACACTATTAATTTAGATTCCTTGTCTTAGCATCCAAGGCTCTCAGTTCAGACACTCTTTCATGCTTTATTATTTCCGGGTGTGCCTTGGTGAATAAACTAGCCGATTTGTTATTGCCAGCTCCATTCATCTGGACTGCAAAATGTTATCTCTGGGTTCGCTTTATCTAGTGCCAGCTTTATGAAGCTATCCTTTGAACTTTCAGTTAGGGTCTGGGTTAATATAATTTAAAAGAGGAACTAAAAACAACATTATTTGATGGCCTGCTCTAATGGAAAAATTATTACTACTTTAGATGATTTTGGCTAAGTTTATTACCTTATGGAAATTCACTGGAATTGAATGTTTTGAAATAAATCACCAACATTATGTTAGTTGTTGATCTGATGTGCATATTTATTATGTTATATCTTACTGAATTTATTGTGCTAGTTAGAGTTTTGGCTATGGTACTAGGATTGTTGTTACACTGTGTTGAGGAACCATTTCATTTTCACTGTATATTGTGCTTACGATATATTAGTTTGTAATATGTATTTTGCAACATTTAATTATAACACAAAATAAGTCCTAGCCATTAAGGGTTGCAGAAGACTTCACTGGCATCTAGTGGTTGACTGGAGTTTTACAGCTGAAAACCAGTAGCTCTATTTGTATTGTTTCTGCTCTCCGTCTTCTAAATGGGAATATGAAATTATTGTTTGTGGAAATATTTGGATTTTTATTTATTTTGGGATATAATTTTAATTTCTCAATATTACACAGAGATTTTAGCTTGGCTCACAGGATGATTATGGGAAAAGTAAAGAAAGCACAAGATGAACAATAATGAATGTCTTTATTTTGCTTTTCAAAGTACTCAATTTCTACTAATGCTGTACTTGCAAGTAAGCTAAAGGAAGGACCTGGTCACTGGTAATACCTGTAAATAGCATACATTTATATATGTCACTTCATTATTTTTATTAGTCTAGTCATACAGAGTTTTATAACTGGACACATCAGCTAGCAATAGCCATGCAGGATCCAACTTGTACTAGACTTGCAGGATCCAACTTGTACTAGACTTGCACAAATGTATGTGCTAAACACATAGAAAATTATGAGCAGCTTTACATGAGAGGACAAGAAATTAAACCAGTTATGGAAATGTCCATAATAATATTTACAGGTTAATTATATTTGCAACTTTTTTGATGCTGTAATATTTCACACTCCAGTTAGAAATGGCATAAGTCCAGGTATCTGTTCCAAAATGGAATGTGAAATTGTATTGTTAGTCTGGAAACAATCCAGCTTGTCCTGAGGGATAGTAGGCTACAATTTTCATTTCCTGTCATCACAATGCACTAGTCTCCTACTATAATAATAGATGGAATGTCATCATTATTCACTCCAACTAAATATTTTGTTCTTCTTTTCATAAATAATATTAAGGCTAAGAGCAAACAGCTTCCTTACTCTATAAATTATGCCATTGTTTTTACTTATTTTGTTCACTTACTGCTTTTTGTTAAATTCTGCTTAAACTGGTTTTAAAAAAGAAAGAAAAAGAGAATAGGATACTTCCAAGCTTTAAATTTTTCTATTTTGTCAGTTGATTTGAATTATGGACCAAACTGAATATGTACTGCAACCTTCCTCAAGCAGAAGTAGTACAGGATCAGAACCCAGCTTATTTTATAAATTTGCTAGATAACCTGTGTCCCATTGGGTCATCACTTCAGAGATATTCCCTTATCTGAATAGAAAAACAGAATGACCGCAAGTGGACAAAAAAGCAATGGGAGCAGGAGCGACTTCCGACTTTCTGCCAGCTTCCCCATTGAATTTCCTGACTATGGCAATGCTGAAGCAGCCACAGCTTCCCCAAATTTCATTCTCTTGGGACCAGTGGATCTTGGTATTCTGGAGGTTAGTCCATTAGAGTTACCTTTGTTCAATCATTATTGCCCTATACTTTCCAATTTTGCCCAGTTGAAGGTTACAAAGTGTCAAACAAGCACGAGAGTTTTAGTAGTATATAGATTTGGTAATTTATTTCTTCCATCTCTTTTGTTCCCTCCTCTTCACCCCACCTTCTAATTTCCAAGTGTAACCAGATTCCAAGTGTAATTTGAATGCAGGACTTGGTAATAACTTTTGAACATGTACTGCAGAAAGGTTTTACATCAGTCTCCCCAAATCTGGGGCCTCCTAATGCATTGAACTAGACATCTTATCAATTCCTGCCAGCATTGCCAACAGCCGTGCAAACTTGAGACAATGACAGTTCTAGTCTAATGATATTGAAGGGTGTCAGGTTGGGCAAAATTATTTTGCACTGATAAGGTATAACATTTTGAATGTATTAATTCAGATTTAGGATTCCATAAACTTTCTTTCATCTGGTTTCAGCAATATTGGGTTGGATAGACAACTGTCTTGCACAATATTTGGAAAGGGATCTCTAAACATTGAAGGTAATTTATGTCAACATAAAAGCATGTTTCCCTGATGAGTAATCAGCAGCTCTGGTTTGTGTATAAATTCTTTCATTAGAACTCATTCACCTATTACACTTTGCTGGATAAAATTCTGCTTTGAGATTAGCATACTACATGAAATATTCTGCAGAGTTTTCCATAGAAAAATATCTGTAAGAGGGAAAGCATTAGCTGCCTATGGGTTATGCTCAGTTTCCAGAGTAAAATAGGCCAAAATGTATTTGTATGTGTCTGATATCCTGTGCTTATTGTACATCTGGTTGCTTTGATTCACTTATTCTACAGGTAGAGAATACTTTTTCTTTAAAATAAATATATACACAGTAATAAAGGCTGAGCTTCTTTCATCAAATATCATGGTTCCGACAGATGAAACTCTTCAAAACAACTTCGAAGCATTGTTTACCTTAAAGAATCTTTTATTCGAGAAACAAAGTATCAGCACTACATAGTTAAAGCCAAAAATTGAATTCCCCTCCCCTTGGCACAAAGTAGCAAAGCACAATTCCCTCCTCCAATTAACAGTCATAAATCACATTCCCCAATTAGTTTGAAGCCCGAGCTTTCTCCCCAGCTCTCCAGCCCGCCAAATCTTTATCAACTCTGGGTACAATAACCTTGAATTCCCATGGCTGAGCTATTATTGTTATGACTCTCATCCACATCCCCCCTCCCAGCATTAACTAACTCTAAAAGTGATAGAGAAAAATGGCTGCATTTCCATCTGTTGTCAAAGCAAGAACATCCGATGTTTGCAGCATTGACAACTGAGTTTCATCCACTTATGAGTGTTTGATAAAGAACATTTCAAGATTCCCCTATGGAATTAAGGGCTGGTGCTTGTTATGGTTCTAGAATTTCTTGTTTTTTTCTTGTTATGATTCAAGAATTACAGATTGCTTTCAGAGTCAGTTCCTTGCTCCCTTCAAACAGATGTTGACTCTTAATCAATGAAATGCAAGATGGTTACCATCCAAATGGGCAGGGCGCTAAGGAAGAGACAGGACTGATATTCTTAGAAGCTCTTGAGGACATAAGCTATTCACCCAGGAAGTGTTTATGAATGAAATTCTCTCCATCTCTCTCTCTTCAGACAATTCAGGAAGTAGACTCTTGACCAAAAACTCATGGACAAGACTAGTTACTTTATGGCAGGTTAGAATGAGCCCATAATGAAGTGAAGATTTCCCCACTGTAATTCAACACAATCAAGTGAAGGAGAGAAATTAAATTCAATTTTTTTCTCTCCAACCTTTCTGAATCAGTGGGTATTTTGCTGTGTTCCTCAAGGGTATGAGAGCATGAACAATTTCTTCAGCAAAGGAAGTGTGGTTTCAGCTCACCATCTTCAATCCTCACACAGCACTTGAGATACTAAGCTCATTTTTTTTCAGATGAAAAAACTATAGGTTGACTCCTATAGTCAACCCAAAGCATAGATGTGGAGAAAATGAATACTATCCATTGAAAATATTTGCATGCAGCTCCTAAAGATAACTTTCTCTGGGTAGCTTACTGTATATATGACAAATATTTTCTTCCTTCTGCAACTGTATTTTATTTTATTAAATTTATATTAAATTTTATAGTTAAAAATATAAACGTCTCTTTTTATTTAATTAATTAATTCATATGCTGCTCATCTCACTTTCCAAACTCAAGCATTTTTTAATATGTAGGAATTTAACTAATATTATATAATAACGAGTCCAAAGCAGGACATTTTAAGAGCCAATTTTATCCTTTCATGAGAGTTAGCCATTGTATTTGGACACAAGACCTCCATTAATAAAGCAAATGTTAAATTCTGAATTGGGAAATTTTACCACTTTCAAATTATAACTGAGGGAGTTTTCCCTTTCCCCATAATTAAGAATGATAGTTATTTAGCTAAGTGGGGTGGAAGCAAAACTACTGATGTTATTAAAATCAGAGATGCTGGAAGAATACCTTCAGTTTCACTGACTCTCAGACTTTACATCCTATTGACTAGAAGAGGAAGGGGTATACTAACCCCCTTTATCTTTCATGCTTTCTCTCTTTGTCTGTGTGATTGCTAATCACAAAATACTTCCTTCCTGCCTTTGTTTTTGCAAGCACAGGTGCTCTCTTGAGTCTCAACTAAAAAGAATTAGTTAACTTGGAGCTAAGTTTTCACTCTTCTTCCATGTATATCCTATATCAAACACTCTTTCTGTGAAAGTTATGATGGGCTGCTTCATTAGTCATTGTTCATTTCAGAGAGCTTCCTCCTCTATAAAAACACACTTTTGTCATTGGCATCTCCTTGACCAACCATTGCAGATGCTTGTGTACACCATGAAATGGGGTCCTTTCTATGGCTAGTAATCCCAAGAATTAAAGCTAAGCTTATTCAAAGTGCATTGCTCCCCATGTAAGTTCAGTGTTCAGATCATGCCATAATGTGACGAGTCTATGACAATTCGCCACAGGCAACTCACCATAGCCTATTCACCATGGCCAACTTGCCACAGCCAACTTGTCTCGGCCAGTTCACCATGGGACAACTCGCTGCAGGACAAGAGTTGCACTAACATAAAAGAAATGATAGAATAGAATCATTGAAGAAAGGATGCAAAAGGACGGACAGAATGAAATGTGAATGACAATAATTAAAATATTTTTTATTTATTTTAAATAATTAAATTGAATTGTTAAATTGTCCCTCGGCGATTTGGCCGTGGTGAGCTGGCCATGGCAAGTTGGCTGCGTTGAGTTGCCCCATTCCAAATGTGACAAAAAAGACACTCACCATAGGCAACTAATATTACTATTAAAAGAGGTAGTTGTTGAGTTTTATTTCTCAAGATGTCAGTGTCTGAGAACAATTCAAACCTCAATTCATATTTTCTCAAGCTCAGACTGGGCTTTTTCTCAATCATTTTATTATTAGTAAAGTAGATTAAAAGTTTGGTTTAATTGAATTGCAACAGCTGTAAGTTGAAGGATTGATGGTTTTATGACTTGCATTGTGTCTAATCACACTCAAGGGAATAAATATTTGCTTCTTTTCAAGGAGATACTGTATGCAATAGAGGAAAAAATGTGGTTGGAAAAATAGCTCCCACTCATTCCCCACATTGTTCCTCTAAAAAAGATCTTATCCCTTAGCTATATTCTCATACAGGCTTTCTCTACTCAAGACCTTCATGATTCATGTTTTATATATACTGAACAACTTTATTACCCTCTAGCTCACTTAAAAGAAAAGAAAAAAAGAGTCAAGTGCCCCTCTATATTTATAATTTAACTGTTCATACTGCCTTTCTTATAAACCAGTGGTTGAATTTGTTTTTTATCTATGCTGTCATGAGAGATTTGTAATATGTTGACTTGTAAATCAAATGAATGAATGAATGCATGGAATGGATATTATCTATCATAGGCAACATCTAATGGCACATTCTTTTATGATTTGTGGATTTGTTCTTATATTTTAGAGGACTAAAAATAGTTGTTTAAACTTCCGCTGGGGAAAAATTGCTGAAAGCCACCCCCTTTCGAACTATTTCATGGTGTGGAACAAAGGGAAAGTATTATGATATATTATAGAAACAAGCAGATTATTAGATTCTTCTTTCTTTTCATTCTCTTTTATCTCCAGAGATAAAAGCTTTTCCAGGCCAATAAAGTGGTTGTAGGGTAGCGTATACTTGCAATAAGTTGTTTAGAAATTATTGTCCTCCCTCCTCCCCTTGCATCTGCTACTGTGAACAAGGATATAGAAACAGGGAAACCTGGGGGATGGAAGGCATGAGTGCAAAACTGATCAGATGATATTAAACCATCCTTTTTAGTTCTCAGAAAGATGTATAATATAGTAGGAATTGTAGCCAGGCAATATCACCCTATTATAACAGCCTAATAATAATAGTATTACTAACAATTACTATTTACAAATGGTAAAAATAATAACTATTTATACATCCAGGCATATGTACAGAAGGCACACAATTCACCTTCTTTTTGTGGGGAGTGGAAATAAGGAGATTTTATTTTATTCAGGATTTGGATGCAGCATTAACTCCCTCCCTCCCTCTCTTGATAGATAGATAGATAGATAGATAGATAGATAGATAGATAGATAGATAGATAGATAGATAGATAGATAGATAGATAGAGGGGGGAGGGAGAGGGAGACAGCTGACAGAAGATGCCAGAGTGGGGGTGATTTTCCCTACTGTATGGGGCATGCCTTCGGCACAACCACTGGGTCAGAAGAAAGAGAAGTGTGTTTCCCCACCTATAGGGGTAGCGGAAGTAGGGGCTGCCCAAGTGGGGGGAAGTTTGGCTCCTGTCCAAAATCTGATGGGGGGCTACTGCATAGGAGCCGGATAT
>NW_015386278.1:421050-441827 GCF_001527695.2 Protobothrops mucrosquamatus | reverse complement strand
TCAACCATTGTGACCGGTTAAGTTCGTGCCTGAAAGTCCTGCTTCAACAAGAAGAGCCTGCCACCCATCAATGCTGCATGAGTTCCGGTTGTAAGACATCTCACCGATCTCTAAAGAACATTACCGCAAGGCTGGACAAGGGGGGTTGTGGCTGGGAGGGCCTGGGCATTGGCGGCCTCTAAAGAGGTAGCGCTACACGCCACTCCTTATTTCCCTCATAAAAATCTTTCACAAAAAAATGTTCTTTTGTCACAATTTTTCCTTCCTTTTTATAGTCAAACTTTTTTCAAAACGTTTTTTCTACATTGTATTTCCATCAAGGTGTAACCTCGGTTCAGCCTGTGATTTCTTCAATACCCAGGTTTCTTTGTCTTAGAATGCAAGAAGTATTTCAAAACATATGCAGAAAGCTTTTCGCTTAACCCCTTAACAATTAACAATTGCACTTCCAGCAGTTTCTTGCCTAATCAGGTAGTAGCTGCCCCAAGTTCACCTTTAGCTCAGAAACTCTAAAGTTTCCCTTTAGCAGCTTTTGGAAGTTTCTATTCATAAACATTTGTTTTATTTGTGACAGTTCAAAAATATCCTCAATATCTTGTAGAAGAAATTGCTGAAAATAAAACTCAAAATCATTTAATAACATAAAACCGTGCCCTGTGCTAAAGCAAGTTACCATGAGAGTAGGAATAATAAAACAACATTGTATTTAACATTTGTTTCCAGGAAGCTAACTCCCTCTTCCCAACACAAGACAGAAAAATAGGCAAAAGGGCACATTTTAAATTCAAGCTGTCACAGAATTTAACAGCCTTCCCTAACCTAATGTACTCCAGGTATCTTGGATTTCAACTCCCAAATATCCTTCGGCAACTGTTTTCTTCAACACTCCTGAATAGTTGATATAAGACATATGGCAATATCAAAATTGGATTTTAAATAACTAGATTACTTTTAAGCAAGGAAAGTATAATATAAATAGATTCATTGCTCAAAGGATCAGGCCATCATCCACAAAGTGATAAACTGGATTATAACTAGTCACAGTAAAAAAATCTGACTTGATTCAAATTCTGTACTATAACTCAGAACTAATACAGCTAAGATTTCTTGATCTGTATTGCTGTGTGCCAATTAGCGTGTGTGCCAATTAGTGTGTGTACCAATGGATATATAGGCATGCATGTGACACTGATTTATGTATGATTATGTCTGCCTCAAATAACCTTTTTTGTTAGGGCTACTGATATAAATCCAGAACAATACTGAATTCTCCTGTGGCCTCCATCTCAATAACATGCAGCAGCTACCAATAAATATTTATATTTGTCAACATTTAAAACTGCTTTTTCCTACATAAATAAAATCAAGAAACCATATACTTGCTTTAAAGAAGCCTTAATGTAACTTTGTTGCTGTGGGTATACATATAATCTCTCTCTCTCTCTCTCTCTCTCTCTCTCTCTCTCTCTCTCACACACACACACACACACACACACACACACACACACACACACCACAGAGAAAATCCTGAGAAGATTCCTTGCATTCCAGAATGAGTACTACTGAAAAGGACCGTCTATTATTAACCTTCCCCTGTAATGATTATGTAGTGAATGTCTCTTTCTTTTTGCAAAACTTCCTCAGAGAACATTGTTCTGGCTGTGACGCTGCTGAACAGCAAATATTCAAGCCATATATGGACAGCACTATTATTTCCATGTAGAGACTGTCCCTTTTAGGCAGCCAGATATGATATGATTCAGAGAAATTTAGCATGGGGATTCCTTTTGATGTAGCTGCAGAAAGCTATTTTCTAAATTTGGGGATAACTAAGCTTTTAGACTTGGTTTAGACTCTGTTTCACTTAAAGCTTTTCAAGTAGGGGATGGTTCCTGGTCCATTGTTGCTAACATAATTTTATCTCCATTACAATCTTATTCATTAATTAGTGTATTTTCCTGTATTTGCCAAAATCAAGTTACATTTCAATTTGAACACTCCCCACCCTCAACTTCCCAGTATCTGTAAGTATCTGTAGATCCCAATGGAATTATTTATGCTTGTTATTTAATAACTTTTATGACACAATTATTTAATTATATTTCTCGCTTGCGTCATGTCATTATCTTAGGGAACTAACAACAATAAAAACTCCAATTAAGATTATGAAACTAACCTTCCAAAAATCCTTCAATTTGGTAGGAAGAGAAAAAATACAGCCATGTTACCAAGTTACAACCCAACGTGTATTATATGTTAGCCAAACTATCTCACTATCTAGGTGGTTCATACATCAGCAGGCAGTGTATTATTACTCCAGTGTTATATGATATTGTTAGTGGAATGTCTGAATAGGGAGATGAAGTCAGTGATAAAAGAATTTAGCAAACTTTACTTGATTTAACAGAACCAAAGGACTAGAAAAAAAAGAAATTCTGAAACATAATCATCAGCAGACCACAAAAGAAAAGACTGATTGCATGTAAAATACACATTTCCTTACATCATCACTAAGACACTATTTCTGTAAAGATGAAGTAACTTTTTTACCCTGATATAATTTTATTCATCTTTTTTCTAGTGGTCATAGCCAATACTATGCAATGCTATCGCTATATAACCTTAATCAATCATCTTTTGCAACACACTAAATGGATCGTTTGGTCCAGTTCTAGCAATGGTCATCCTTCAAATGACTAATGCTTCTATCCTATTTTTTAAACATCACATACTTGAGATGTTTAAACTGTGTATATCTAGTTTAGTCTTATTGCTGCACATACATGCAAATGAATCACATTTTGGATGGTGTTTAATGCCTGTTCAGTCATCACTTTTCACTTTCAGTATCCATGCAACCGAATTGTTGATCTCTGAAATATTCCTAGGAAACATTCTTAGGAAATCCCAAATATGTTACAACAAGCCCTTTCAATATTTTACCTTATCAAAATCACAGCAACACTATCTTTGTACTGATCATCAAGATTCAAGATTTAGAAGTGTGTGTGCCAAATTTGTGAATAATAGTAATGATTACAACATCCTAAGTTCTTGAGAAGAACTCGACGCATGTGAAGGCTAACACCAATTAAACAACTGGCATCTTTGACTTTACATTGTAGTGAACATATAATACTACTAATAAAAGCTTAAGAACAAATGCATACAAAGCCAGAATTGAGAAGACAGCAACGGAAAGCAAATGCTGTCTCTGCAAAGAAGCTGAAGAAACTCACTAGCTGCTGCAAGAAGATCAAACAGACTGACTACAAATGACAGCATGACAAAATAGCAACAATGGTGTATTGGAAGATCTGCAAAAAAATACCACTTCCTTGCTAGCAAAAATTTGTGGGATCATAAAATAGATAAAGTAATAGAAAATGAAGAAGCTAAAGTGCTCTGGGACTTTAGAATTCAAACAGACATGCACCTGCCACATAAAAACCTCAGACTTAACAACTATCGATAAGAAAGATTAAAAAAAAGGCTGGATAGTGAACATTGCAATACCTGGAGACAATCTAATAGATGAAAAAGAACTGGAGAAATTCACAACATAAAAGACCTCAGAATAGGACTAGAATGACTATGGCAAAAGAAAACAAAGATAACAATATTAATAGGCATGTTAGGTGCAATCCCAAAACACCTGGAGCACCATCTGAACATCAGCATTAACAAAATCGCCATCAATTGATTGCAAATGGCAACTTTCCTTGGAACACCTTACATCCTGTGACAATATCTTTAACACCATCAGACATCCAACATCTACTTATCCTGGGTCTTTGGAAAAGACTCAATAGGTGGATAAAATGCTAAATGCACTCTAAACATTTGCCTAACTGTGAGACCAACAACAACAACAACAAAAACAATAATGAGTTTCATTCCTGTGATACTGTCAACTTACTTTTTGAGTTGTACAAAGATCATCTTTTATATGTATATGTATATGAATATATATACATATACATACATGTACTGAATACGTGTGTGTGCACGTGCATATGTGCATATGCTGAAAACACAACATTTGGTGGCATCATTTTAATAAGATGCAAATGTTGCTGCCTTTTAAATCACATTCACTTGTGATTTTCATTTATGAAATGCTTTTCAGTCCCAACACAAACATAATTTTACTGCATTCTACCATGCCAAAGTGTTTTGTTACAATCTGTCTGTTTTGGAGAAAAAGGGCTATATCAGCAGACATTTCTTGGCAAATAAAGATATAGAATCAGCAGAGGAACAGCAGAGCAGCAATGCCAAGAGAAAAAAAAACTTGTTCTCCAACATGCTCCAGTCCCTTCCAGTATCTAAAATATTTTGATGCAGGGCCTATTAAATTAGGACTGCCCTACCTAGGCCAGGATGAACATCCAGATGACCACGGGAAGGCAGCCAGGAGATAGCTGTGCCTAGAACTGGGAATCACAGCACTGTAGAATGTTCACAACGAAATGCTAAAACTCACGAGTTCCATTCTGTTGCTAAGATTCTGCCCCATTCTGATTCATGACATCCCACAAATAGCCCAGATGGTTTGTCTTCTTCTTTTCTCTTTCTCCAATCGAAAGCTTTGGACTACCAACATGTGCCCTTTTCCAGTGTCAATGCCCACATTTATTTTCTTGTAGAAGATAATAAGAGTGGAAGATAATAAGAGTAAAATTATCGTGATTTACAGTTAGGATATTTTGCCATTAGATGACCATCGACTTTGGAACTGAACCTTCAATTACCACATCCTAAAATGGTAGGGATTGTTTTCCTGTAGCAGGAACATGGGATTTTAGCACACATACATACTTAGATGAATTAAATAATATTTTTATTTATCAATGTTTTATGCTACACATCTCTCCAACAAGATGACTCTGTTTAAGATGAATTAAATAATAAAATATAATAATGTAATTAAAATCTACAGTCCCTCTTGATCTGGCATAGGTCAGGTAGTTCAGGCAGCAGATATCTCAGGATATACACATCTGTCTTTAAATTTCTGAATGTGCAGACCTTTCTAAGAGATCAAGACCAAGTTCTACACACACTCACACACACACACACAAACCACATATGTGCAAAACAAGCTTCCTCTTTCTCCTAATATTTCAATGAGCCTTTGGCTCAGAGTAGCCCTGAGTAGGGGCAATCAAATCCTATATGTAATTTAATGATTTTATGGTTATGTAATTTTATATGGGGTATTGAGATTCACTGTCCAGAATTGTACAGGACTAGAGCAGAATATAAGCATTGTAAATGAGTAAATGAATGAAATACTCATGACTATGAACTGAGAATTCAGCAACATCCATAAATGCAGAAACCAACCAACAGGATTGCAAATACTACTGAAGCTGTGTTTGCAATGTTTGGCACAATTATCACAGGAACACTAACTTTATTGTTACAACAATAACGTCAACCTCATAAATATATTTTGGTGCATGCAAAGACAAAAATAAAGCTAGAGCTCTTCTTTCTATTGTTTTTGAGAGGTTCAACACAGAGCAGTCTGAAACCCTATTTAATTGCTCTATTTCTGTCACACGCTTGTAATCTAGCAGTTGCATGCTTCCATGTCTGTATTTGTCAGCCAGTGATAATTTTCACATATTTGATACATGACAGAGCCTCACAATCAGCTTGTACTATGTGGTAGCATTTACCACATGCCTATATTTGTAGGAAATTGATTGGAAAAATGTAATTTTCCACTGCTGTAATACTTAATAGAAGATTTGAAATAACCCAAATGACTTCTGGTGAAGTAATCCCACAGATAATTTCTAGAAGCTGCATTAAGCAGCCCCTGAAAACCCTCATAAGAAAGTATCTCAACAAAACATAAATGATCTTTTTTTTAAAAAAAGGAGATAGTGTAATAAAAGCGGTAGACTCTTTGTAGATACCTTAAAATAAAGAAAAACATTCATCTCCCCACTCTTCACCCCCAGGGATGAAACAGTGAAGAATAACTGTCATTCAGTCCTGCATTCAGGAGATTAGGGGTAGAAAGGTCCAATTCTAACCATCTGCCAGAGTAGTGGACACAGTCAGTGGTGGGATTCAGCCATTTCGCACCAGTTCGCCAGAACCAGTAGCAAATTTTTTATTGCCCAGGCCCAGAATGGACTTCCAGAAGTGGCATCCATACAGAGAACCAGTTGTTCACATAATTGAATCCCACCACTGGATACAGTACTTAAATAAGGATGGGATCATGCCTCAGTAAGGAACCAAGAATGACATGAGGAGTTCTTTTAGAGTAGTTTCTTCATTTTTGTTTGCCTATAGATAGAAAACTTGCCAGACTAAAGCACTTATCTGCATAACTATTAGATACACCCTGTGAACTGCTAGGGAGATGTCTGCCTTCATCCCTTTTGTGTATACCAAAGATTCTAAGCTATGTTGTCTCTTTGCTCCCTGGGAAAGAGACTCTTCCACCTGCACCTTTGGGTTACATTCCACCATACTCAGAGGCACAATATTACACAGAAGGAAGGACAATAGTGAATGAAAATGAAAACAACAACAATAACAACAAAGTATTATGCTAAAGCCTCTAAGCTTCATGACCCTGATCTAGTTGTGGTGGTCCACCCAAAGCAAATGGGTACCTCGTTTCTCATCAGTGCTGTCTAAGGGGAAAGAGTGCTGTAGGAGTTTGCAGATAAAGGGGGATTTTTTTCCATCAGGCAATAATAAAATATTTTTTCCCAAAAGCATTGCTAAGAATATTTAAGTTCTAGTCTATGGTATGTGTACATTATATTGAAAAATGAACCGTTCCCTGGGGTCTCTGTGTGTTTTAAACAATAAAATTTGAAACAGAACAAAACATATTTCCCAAATACTGTTCTGGGGGTTTCTGAACACCAATGTTATTTTTCTCATGAGTCAAAACAGACAGATATTACTTAGTCCCCATTATGGAAATTTGGAGATATAATCTGATTCATACATTCATGTTTTATGAGAAGTAAATTGTTACTGACTTAGACTGTTCTTATCAGAATTCTTTTACAGTTGAGGTAAGGCAGCTCTGTCTGGACTGTTATGTTCATGAATGGCTTCAACTTTTATTTGGATTTGTTTCAACAATCATCTCTTCCCTAAAGGAAAGACACCATACATATAGTGGAGGCTTTGTATGAAACAGCCTAGCTGGATTACATTTTCAGTGGAACAGTTCCACAAATTAGCTTTACAAAGTTATCTGTATTAAAGTTACATGGCCTGAACTTCTTGGAGGAATCTTTGTAATGGCAGCATATGAAAGAACTGGAGCAGCTTCCAGTTTATAAACAACACAGCAATAGCTATCTGCTTCAAAAGCTACTAGTCATTTACTTTAGGACGGAAAGTACCCAAACACTTCATGACTCAAAGACTAAATATTCTTACTTCACTCTAGGGATATCCTCAGATATTTCTCAGACTTTTTCTCTTAATCAGACCAAAGAATGAGACTAAATGTGTATGACAAGAAGAAAAACAACAAAGTATTAACTTAATAGAGCCGGATGATCCCCACCTATGTTATGTGTTTACTTAGAGTTGAATAAAAAATGTACCATTGTACAAAGGTATTCTCTGAACATAAAGTTACTTCAAGGATTTAGGGTACAAAGGGTCAGATGGTAAGCCTATGTAACAAAAGTTCCTTTTCCATTGCAAAAATCTTTTAAAAGCTTAGGGAAAGAATGTGATTAATATACTCCCACCCGCCTTTGTCGTCACTTCTTCTCATTTGTATTTCTTTACTTATAAAGTTTAGCCTAGAACTTTATGGGGAGAAATATGACTTGAATAGATCAGTGGCCTGGGAAGAATAAGTACTCATGTACCCTTTGCAGTTTTTCTTTAATATCAATAGGGCTAGAAGAATAGAGCTCTATAACTACATGCAGTAGAGAAGGTAGAACTTATTCCATTGTTTATATGTTTAAAATTTGGGACCAATTAATAACAATGAGTGGCAGAAGGATACTGATTACCCCAATGCCATAGAGATTGACCTAATTGCTTCATAATGGAATGGACCATCAATGTCTGTTGAAGCTCAGTGATGTTTAAATCAACTATATAGTAAAGAAAATTAAGAAGCATTTATTTCAGCCGAACTTGTCTACCCATAGACTATAGATTATTATGTCTTGAGGACCATTTTGTAACTCCACATGTATTCCCAAAGCACCTAAACCACTTCTAGAAAGGATAGAGCCAGACATTTTGCCCTGACTTTGGGGAAAGTTTAAGGC
Organism: Protobothrops mucrosquamatus; assembly: GCF_001527695.2. NCBI lineage: Eukaryota > Metazoa > Chordata > Lepidosauria > Squamata > Viperidae > Protobothrops > Protobothrops mucrosquamatus. Next base: position 433,542 of record NW_015386278.1, on the reverse strand, counting down.
CTTTGTAGGGAATAATCCTTTAAACTTTGCAGAACCTTTAAATTTTTTTGACTTCCTCAAAAAGGCTAAAGCAATTGATTCATTCATAATGTTAACAATCACATCCCCTGGGCACCCCAGAAACCCTTTTTTTCCCTTTTAGGCATAAAAACAAAACAAGACACGCTATGTTTTGTATAACAATTACTTCTCATTGCAAACATTGCATTGGACTTTTCTCCATTGGTCAAGAAATTAGGCAGACTAGAATGGTGTGTGTATACAAGCAACACTAAAAGAGGCCTCATTTCCATCAATCTGCATAACCCTATTTTTATACCTTTCATATCTCCTGCAGAGCTGATTCTTTTCAAAGAAGGAACCCAGAAGCTCTTATGGGCAAGGAGGTGCTAATTTAAAGTAAATGAGGCAACCAGGACTGATCATTATATTTAAAGTCAAAATTCATTTCCAAGTAAAATAAATGGAGGAAACCTTTTGAGCTTGTAAGCATTGAACAAGCTTCATTATTGATTTACTTATTCTTATGTGCCACTCAGATCAACAGCTCTGAGCTGCTTACACTTCTGGTTCCAATAATAAAGTTACCGTAAATAAAATAATTACATTGTGTCAATAAACTACAATCAACTAGCATTACTTCTAGCCAGTGGTGGGATTCAAATACCTGAACAACTGGTTCTCTGCGTGGGTGCAGGCCTGGGCCTCCGAGGCCTAGAATGGACTTCCAGACATGGTGTCCACGCACTTCCAGCAGGCCGTTCTAGGCCTGAGAGGCCTCCTCCAGGCCTCCAAGGCCTAGAATGGACTTCTGGAAGCAGTCTGCATTCAGACGGTTCTCTGAACTCAACAAAATTTAGCTACCCGTTCTGCCGAACCGATGCAAACCGGCTGAATCCCACCACTGCTTCTAGCCCAAACTACCCAGAGCTTATCCACTATGAAAGAACCTCTGAAAACTAAGGTTTTAACTGATGTCAAGAATTGCAGCAAGGCTAACGTTCTCTATCTTGAGTTCAGAGGTGCATGACAAAGGTGTGTGGGTCAGAAAAGTCAACATGGCAGCCATGCCTGCATATTGACTAAAGATTCACCCTTTTTTTTTACATGCATGAAAAAGATGTGGGACTTCAATTGTCTGCCTGTATGGCAGCTATCTTGATTTTGTTTTAAATCCTGAAGATACCTGTTTTTTTTATAAGTAGCAGAAGAAAACAAATGATTACTGATTTGCTTGTAGAACAACTGAAGAATCAGGAAGGCATTTAGCACAAAAGTCAGTTGGTTTGTTGTATTTATGTCATGCAAAATAAGTGATCCTTATGGCTAATGTAAAATGTAAGTTAGTACAAAAATATAAGGAAAACATGAAAAACAAACTAATAATAATACAATGAAGAGCATTTATAAACCAGCGGTTAGTAACAAAACTATTGGTTTGGAGAAATAATTATAGATAAAACTGGTATTTATTGGCATTAAAATAGTTCCTTTATATTTAATTTAGCAATTAAATTGTGATCATTGACCTTTTGCCCATCTGTCACTGATTCATTCTGGGAATGGTTTGGTTCCCCCCCCCCCTTCCACTTGGGCTAGAATCTTTTGGAGAGAATACCTGTGAAATACATCTACCAGTCTGGTATAAAAAAAGGAGTTTTGCCATTTTGGTGCAAAACAACTTTTCTCTTGTTCTAGAACAATTTGTTCTGAGCCAGAGTGAGAAAAATAGGTTAATCTCATCACAATAATTAGTTGTTTTGAAATTTACTGGTAACTGTTGCACTATAGACATTTCTGTGGAACATAAGTGATCAACTTACTATACATTTCCATTAAAAATCCCTAACCAATTAACCGTCCTTCTATATTTTTCTTGGAGCTCAGTCTAAAACAAACGTGATACAGTCACTCATGTAGGATGCAATGTTTCTAAATCTGTGCCAATTTCCCCACTGGCATGGCCTTCGTTCTGAGTAAAAAGGAAGGGGCAGAGGCATATCGCTACTATGTATGCCAGATACACACGATATTCATGTTCTCTTTTTTCTCCCTTGTCACTAAAGGACAGCACTCTGAACTCAAGCAGGATTCCTGATCTGTTGCAAAAAATGAACACTGTAGCCTAGATCATTTCAAAGGGCCAGCATTATCCAGTTCAGCTAAACCTTGACTTAGAACCATTTGTTTAGTGACCGTTTGAAGTTACAATGGCCTTGAAAAAAGTGACATGACCATTTTTCATTCTTATGAGCATTGCAGCATTCCCATGATCATGTGATCAAAATATGGCAACCGGCTCATATTGATGAGAGTCCCAGTTTCCCAGGGCCATGTGATCACTTTTTGCAACCTTCTGACAAGCAAAGTCAACCCTAACCATCTCATCCTCTACCGCCCCCTTCTCCTTTTGCCGAGACTTATATAGGCAACCATAAAGTCATACAATGGGACTAAATCTGGTGCAAGAATGTTTCCAACATAGTCAACTGGAAAAGCAAAAGTTAGTTTCCGGCAGGACCAGTATAGAGATGGTATGGAACCTGTCCAAGCAAAAGAGAACCAAAGACAGCTATGTGTAAATTGCCCAGGTTATGAGATATTTTTTTAAAAAAAGAACCAATTCACTATGAATTGGGTAATAGTAGCTTACTGAGAATATGATAGAGAGCCTCTAGGGCATCATGCCAGGAACATTCAAGAGTGCATTTAAACAGTGAGTGGTGATAATCACGAAGGAGACATAAACATTGAAAAATATTATGAATTCACATACCAAAGGGATATCTCACCCCAATCTATAAACCAGTGAAATGAGCTACCTCTAGAATAAGCAGCCCATACCCCCACCCCAAATAGAGTTTTTATTACAAGAGATGAGAGCTGTGGCTAAGCTCCAATTCCGAGGAACAATTTCATTCATATGAAAAGAATTAGGTGTCTCCATCGCAAAGTAGAGAATTTTGCAAGGTAAAGCAAGGTAAACACTTAGCCAGCGCTTGATGATTTTCCTGCCCTTTGCATTATACCAAAGGAATGAGCATGACCACCTTTTTCCTGCCCACACAAATGATTTACTTTGGGTGTTAACAGTGTCTGAACCAGAAGCTACTACTAAGTTGGCTGTCAAGTGTTGCACTTGAAGTGGCGCATAGATTGGATGGCCTTTGGCATGTTCCTTCATAATGAGTTTCCTTTGCTATTATCACCACTTACTGTTTAAATGCACTCTTGAATGTTTCTGCCATGATGCAGAGGCTCTCTGTCATCCACTATTATGCACTCCAGAAGCTTTCCATTCATAGTGAATTGATTCTCATTTTTTTCATCAGCCTAAAACAGAGTTCTTTGCATGGTGTGCATATTCTTTAAACAAATTGTAATTTTTTTAAAAAAAAATGCAAATATCATTCAAGCAACACAACAATATTACTAGATTCTTTCAATGTAGTTTCTCCTCCTGGGTATCTGGAGAAAAGTCCATCCCTATCTTCTTTTATATGTATGAAATAATCTGCAATATTTAACTTTAAAAAAAGTTAAACCAAACTCTTGCAATAAACACCAAAGTCCTAACATAGTAAAATTAATTGTACCTAAGAGTACTGAGCTTTAACATTGCACCTATCACAATCAGGAAGTGGACTATCATCAGCTAAGGATTCGGGGATCTTGTGATCTTTTTACCCTTGGCTTTCTTCAGCTTTCACAATTATAGTTGTGGCAGAGGTGCTACCAGATTCTGATTTTTGGCTAGCAGAGCTGTTCTACAATGCTTACAACCAGGCAGCACAGTATGTTTTTAGAGATTTTATTTATCACTCTCTATACTGTCAGCAACTGATTGTATTTTTGGTATGTTTGGTAAAGGTAGTTTTGAATAAGATCAATGAGAGCGCTTTGGTCCACATTGTCAGCGTCTATTTTAGATTTGCAAAAGTGAAGACATGTGGGAGGACAATACATCAGTTATCTTGGGCTTGTGTTATTTGCACTGAGTAAGCTACAAATGGCCGAAGAGTTTCTGAAATTGATCAGTTACAGCTGTTTGCTTCCTTGGTTTCTTTTCATTTAGGCTCAGACCAGAGTCCATCCTAAAACCACACTTAAAGTTATACAAGTCCAAATGTCCTTAAAAAATATTTGGCAGTTTTATCACAAATTAGGAAAACATACTTTACAATCTACGGTAATTCCAAAAGTCAAGCCTCTCCGTTAACTAATGCATGTTATCTAATAAATTCCAGTAATGTTGTATAAGGTTGTGCAGAATGTGAAACAAATAATTGAGCAATACTATAATAAAACAATGCATCGTTTTAGATATTTCCCTCTGTGCATCATTTATCACATGAATTAAAAGAAAGAAACTAAGGACTTCCGGTTCTGGTTTGCGGCGTTCCTAGTCGTACGAAGAGACTCGTCTCCTCATCGGCTAGCTTTCCCTCCGCCGGTCGACCCTTATACGGGTCGAAAGTCGCCCTGGAGGGTGCAACTTCCATTGAGGAGGCTTCAGCTCGGCTGCGGAGGAGCGGCGGGCTATCTCTGAGGGCTGACAGAGAAGATCGGCCAGTAAAATGGCCGATCACCCTGCTGCTTCAAACCGCAAGTCAAAGAACATCTAAGCTATAAGAACCCCCGCGGTGAATCCGGGTGAGACTTTTCCTTGCTACTCTCTCTATTTTACTTTGCTTTTTGTACCTGTAAGAGCCTTGTTGGAATTATTTCCCTGGCTTGAGAAGGCAGCTTTTACGTGTTTGGGAAGGAAGGCGTTTTTATAAGACTATATCTTATTTTCATATTTTTTGGGGATACAGAAAATTTTCTCTCTTTTTTTCTAAGAACTGTTCTATCATCTGGTGTTGGAAGATTATTTCCTCTTTCACACTATACTCTTAAAGACTTGAAAAGATTTTTTTCTTAACCTACTGAGGACATCTAGTGGCAAAAACTTAAAATTGCAATTTCTGGTTACTGTTTGGAGCTAGACCAGATTTGACCTTCAAATTATTTTTGAAAAAAGATAAACTGTGTAGCTGTTGGGAACTGTGGGGGTGGATGCTGATTAACTTTCATCAAATACAGCCTCCACAAAAAAGAAAAAGAAAAAAGAGGTTTTTCTATCTACTATCAAAATGGAGAAACCGCACTCACAATTAAATTATAATCTTATACTGGAAAAGATATATGAGGCCACTGCAGAAATTTGTGCCATATTGAAAGAACCTATTACAGAACTAAGATCCAGAAATCCCACGTCAAACATTCAAATGGATGTTCAGACTACATCTGACTATTTTACAAATCAAAACATACTAGAAGAGGAATTAACAGAGATAAAAGAGGAATTTATCATACCTTACAAATCTCTCATTTGTAACCTTGAGGAACAGAAGAAGCAAAGACTGAGATTTGAAACTACAAAGCAACGGCATTTTAAGGAGGAAAAAAACAGATGCTTGATGCAGAGGATGGGACTCCTATTCTTTCAAAGGTCACTGCAAGCAACAAAAATAGATCTACTGACTGAAAAGGAAGCGTGTTTATGGAAACCTGCCTGGCATAGGAAAAAAGCCAGAATTAGATTGAAAAGAGAAATTTAAAATTGTGTAATGGAATAAAAGGCAACGCTGGTTTTATGGATTGTTTTAAGGATTAAGATTTAGAGTTAGAAGCAAGAAAATATATATACATATATATAGGAGCGTGATTATTAGAATAGATATTTTAAACAGATTAAGAATGTACTGGATTGTGTATTCATGTAATGTTTGGGAATAATAGATTCAATTTGATGAAAATCATTATATATTGGAATTGAAAAAATGATGACTATTTAGATTTGGATGGTGTCAATAATTAATGGAGTGTTTTAAATTAGTAGGATGACCTTTTTCTATGCCAACAAAGATGTGATAAGGCATGATAAGTAATTGGAAAAAACTTGAATTCTGTTTAATGAATTTGAATGAATTAATGTTTAATATTATTTGCAAGACCGCCTCCTACCAAACACCTCCCTTCGACCAGTCCGCTCCCACAGAGAGGGCCTCCTTAGAGTGCCGTCGGCCAGACAATGCCGGCTGGCGACCCCCAGGGGGAGAGCCTTCTCTGTGGCAGCTCCTGCCCTCTGGAATGACCTACCCCCCGACCTATGTACAGTTGCGGACCTGCGCCTTTTTCGCCNAATAAATAAATAAATAAATTTTGTTATTTTAAAGAGATGGATTGATTGTGGGATTACATATGTATAGGGTTGATTAATATTTTATTGTTTTTAGGATACTTATTGTGTAGTGGAAGAAGAAACAAATGAGATTGGTGATAAAATGAGTGATGTGAGAGATTAAGAATTAGAATTGATAATTTGTTGTTTTAAAGTTAAACTATGGTAATTTAAACTGATAAAGTTATAAAACAGGTTTAGCAGTAATAGAAATTTAAAATAGAAATGGAATATTTTAAATGTATTATGTTATTCTAGTGAAATGTATTGAGTTGAGTTGTTTATATATGTCTTTACTTTTGAATGTTTGACCACCCAAACACCACGGTGGGTCCTGATTACTTTTTCTTAAGAAATTAAAAAACTAATAAAAAAAGAAAGAAAGAAACTAAGAAAGTGTTTTATACATTTTTTTTCTTTTTAACTTTAGGCTAAATTACAGATACATATCAGGAAACCATGAGAAGAATCTGGGAATTCAATGTGATTAGGTTGTTGTTAATATGTCTCTTGATGTTACAAATTTTACAGAAAATAATCTTGAAAACAAATAACTTTCTTGCAATCTTTCCTGTAGGTCTTAGCATGAATTGTAAATATCAACAAGAGTGTCCCTATTTTTCCCATCATGGTCAGCTTTTAAACAATCAGATGCGGAAATTTTTGGTAAAACAATCAGTGTCTGATACTACTGTTCAAATGCATATTTTTATTTAAGAACAATTTATTAATTTTTGAATAGGTTTTTACAAGTGCTGTTTATTGATGAACCAATGCCATGTAAAGTAATGAATAAATAGCTGACATTTTTTTAATTCTCCTGTTGGCTTCTTCAAACTTCTTCACACTATCAGACACAGCAAGAATTGACAAGTGCTTATATACTGCCTTCAGTCCATCACTAATCATGTAGACGACAATTGATAACCTTTCTTCCCAAATTATTTGAAACTTAGTACATTAGTACTAAGAGTGCAGAGAAGAGCAACAGAGACCATTAGGCTAAAACATACAAAGAATGGTTGCAGGCATTAGGTATGTCTAGTTTGATGACAAGAAGGACTAGTGGTGACATGATAGCAGTGTTCCAATATCTCAGGTGTTGCCACAAAGAAGAGGTGGTCAACCTATCCTCCAAAGCACCTGAAGGCAGGACAAGAAGCAACAGATGGAAACTAATCAAGGAGAGAAGTAACCTAGAACTAAGGAGTAGTTTCCTGACAGTTAGAAGAATTAATCAGTGGAATGACTTGCCTCCAGAAGTTATGGGTTGTCCAACACGCAATCAATCAATCAGAATAGAACTGGAAGGGATCTTGGAGGTCTTCTAGTCCAAACCCCTGCTCAAGCAGGAGACCCTATGCTACTGGAGATCTTTAAAAAGGGATTGGACAATCATTTGTCTGAAATTGTATAGGGCAGACATGTCAAACTCACGACATCACATGACGTCGCACAACGTATCGGAGCTTTTTCGCCATTGCTGGCAATGGGGTGGGCGCGGCTCCGGTATGATGAAACCAGCCCGTGGGCCAGCAGTTTGATACCCCTGGTATAGGGTTTCCAGCTTGAAGACCTCTAAGGTCCATTCCAACTCTGTAATTTTGTTAATCTGTTACATTTCTCTAATTTCTCATCTGTTACTGCTCTCTAATATTTTTGCAGAAATATTACTACATAGCACCAAGACAATAATGTTCTCCAAGTCTATTTGTCACAGGTCCTTGTGATTGCCTTTAGCCAATATAGACTCTTATGTTTTTACATCTATATTCCTTTCACATTCTGCAGTCTATGGAACAATGTACTAGTATTTTTTTTTAAAATGCACTCTTTTGATTCTTAACTCTACTTCTGAGAATGCTGGCATTATTTAAAGACATATCATTTCTTGCTGCATCCCGTTTAATTCTGATTGAAAAAATTAGCAGCATAGCTAGTAAAATGTCAGTATACATTTTATTTCTTGTATAGCATTGTCCAGAAGTCATTTCATCATTTTTTTTTTTAAAAAATGCATTAAATTTGTTTCTCCCCTGCTCCTTTCTTGAACTAGGTGACCTGTCAGGTCTATTCCACTTGCAAGATTGCTTTAATGTATCTTACAATAAAATGGAATTATCTGCTTCCTGTCTGGACTATTTTGCAAGGTTGACATCTTGCAAGTTTGAAAATACATTTCTCTCCTTTTGTGTTCACAGCCCAAGAAACTAGGGTTCTTTCTGAGATGTTTGCCATGTCCACATTCCTGTTGGAAGTTAAGTTGCCTCTTATCAAACCATTTCCCTGGCTGCGGCCCTTCACACTGTCTCCCAAGGTCATTTGCACATACTATTCAGGGGACAACGTCTTGATATTTCTGGGTAGCCTGCTTATAGAAATAACACACACTTTTCAGATCATTTTGCGAGCCATTCAGTTCATGAAGCAAACACCATGCAAGTTAATCATGATGGAACTCATGATAGAACTTTCACTGAAAGCTACATTTTTGAAGAATATCCCATTATGTGCACAGTTTCTAAAATGCAGCCTCGACACATTATTAAATACAAAATTCTTGCAGAAAAGTAACACTTTCAGTAATAATCCATATCTTACTTAATCCCCTTATTAGATCTACCCACTTGCTATTTCTGTTTAGCCAAGGTCTAGCCATGCTATCATGTTGCTGCAAATAAGAAGATTAAGACTTGAGACTTAAGAAGTTAGATTCACAGAAGAGCTATTTCCTGTTCTCTCTCTTCTTACAGTCACCCAGATTCTCTCCAAGTAAAAATTATGTCTGAACTATTAGCAATTCCTCTTGAACAACATTGCTAGAGTATGGAGAACTGTTATCAACTTTGATGAATGTCCTTAATTTAACTTAGCTTAGGAGCCAAGCATAATTTTAGACAGTTCTTTCTAAGCCCAATTCTACATGATTCAGAATGACTTACAGCAGTAGGACGGTCGGCTAAAGCCAAAAATAGGAGCATTGCGTGCAGCTTTTTTTCCATTTATTTCTTCAGGTGAAATACTTTTACTTCTTGGGTGAATTTAGTTTAGCAAACCAAACAATGCTTTTGTGTTATTATCATTTTTTAGAAGATACAAGATCTTTGGTTGCTTTTACTGGCAATTACTTCAATTAGTCCGCTGAATTTACATATCAGTTAAAGAAACCTTTACACATTGAAACATCATGCTAATGTCAATTTCTCATGGCAAGACTACTAAGTCAGAATTACTCCTCAGGAGTACCAGGTATATTTGAGTGGATAACCAGGGACACAGAGAACAGTTTTAGTTTACTATAAAGTAATTAATATGGGATATTATATGAACTCTGTATTGCTCTGTGACAGCATGTTTGTAAAAAGCACTCCCACTCACCCAAATACCTTTCGTGACACATAGCAATAGCACTTAGACTTATATACCACATCATAATGCTTTACAGTTCTCTCTAAGCAGTTTATAGAGTCAGCATATTGCCCCCAAGTATCTGGGTCCTCATTTTACCGACTTCGGAAGGATGGAAGGCTGACTCAACCATGAGCTGGTCAGAATCAGAATCAAACTCCTGGCAGTGGGCAGATACTGCATTGTAACCATTGTGTCACCACTGGAATTGGTTTGAATCCTAAAGCTAAGCAGTGCTACTGTCTTATTCTTCTGGTAATGCATTTTTGAGGTCAGCTGCATCACATCATTATTAATAATTGATCATGATCCAACATAAACTATTCAGTCTGTTCCAGAAGTTTCAAAGTTTAGCCAACATTCCTCTTTTGTATCGTAAAGGAATTTCCTTCCGGGATGTGAACACTTAGTATTCTGTAAAAGGATCTAATGCTGGGAAAGGTGAAAGAAAGGAGACGAAGAGGAAAACCAACAGAGGGTGGTAGACTCTGTTATAGTGGTGATGAGTACATTGGAAGACCTGAAGGACCAGATTAGGGGTTAATGGAGAAAATCTATCTTATGTGATCACTAGCAGTTGAAAACAATTTGATGGTATATAATCATTCAATTAATCAAATAATATTGAGATGTTTTTCTGTAAAGAATTTGTTGCTTGTCCACTATTTCAGTTAAATTTCAATCATTTTTCATACCAAACTTTTTTATGCTAAATCATGACCGCAGGAATGATGGTACAACATTCTATGATGGCAGGAAGGGCTTTGCCCTTTCTGAAGCTGTCATAATTACACACCTTTGTTGAACAAATGGTTGTTGTTTCAAGCCTTTCAGAGTATGTACTTCCCTCTTTGCTTCATAGAGGAGTCTTTTGCTAATATGGAATCTGTTTGCAAAGCAGCCTTTTAAACATTCTTGCAGTTTTTTTAAAAAAAGAAGATATTATTAATACAGAAAGAGATATTACAGTTCAAGTTAATAAGCATATACATGTATACTTTTTTCTTATATTCCTTTTTGGACAATCTTCATAAAGCAGACAGCTGAGGAATATTCCAAATATGATTAAGAAGAAAGCTTCTAAGCTTTGATTGGACCATGTCCATCAAATTTTACTTACAATATGTAACATATTTATAATGAAATAATGTTATCTATTAAAAGAGCATCTCTTGAATGTGTGAGAACAGGATAAATGCATTTAGTAACTATGTTTCTGGGTTAATGCCAATTCTATAGCTCACACCCTGATTGGCCTCTTTCCATTTCAACAGATGCTTCAGACTGAGAACTTGTTTCTATAAGTTGAGAATGAATAGATCTGTGTCTCTTGTCCCATATTATTATTGTCTTTATACAGTAAGCATCCAGAATTGTTAATGGTTAATCTTTGGATCTATACAGGATTCATAAAAGTAAATTGTTGATTATTTTTCAAATATATTATTTTATTACAGAGATTTAATCTGAATTTCTGAAGACATTTCCTATTTTAATCTTTTTTTTAAGCCATCTGAAATTCCATGTGTTTTCTTTCAAACTTGTATATTTCCAAAGCTATAACATTACATTTAATCTAATGTTGCAGTCCAATCCATATGCACATATCCATCTCATTACAGCCAAAACAGACTAGGGAAGGCAGCTCTCCCTGGCATGAGGCCCTCCAGATGTTTTTGACTGCAACTCCCTATATCCTTGTTCATTGGCCAAGTCAGCTCAGGCTGATTTGAGTTTTGCTGCAAAATACCTATAAGAAAACATGTTAGGATAGAGTGATAGAAAACATTGGGGGGGGGGAAGTATTGGTAACAAAGATGACATCAAAATCGTGGTTAGAATCATCAATGCAAAGCATATGATCCCAAAAGAAAGGAATAAGAGAAGGCATAAAAATCACATGTAAAGTAGGAATCTGGTTATCATGTTTAGAGAGGTGAAAGCAATAAAGGCAAGCATGAGTAGTAATGTGTGAAACTATGTGACAGAACTCTAAATAGGAAGGTAACTTTTGAAATAAATTGTAGTTCTAGACAACTGTAGCATTAACTGCACAAGTTTTGAAGAACTGTAATCCACAAATCCTTTAAAAAATGAAGTGTACAAAGCAAAGGGAAATCTGAGTATATATATATTTGAAACCCAGTGAAAATTAACACGCACTTTAGACATAAAAGACTGAAGGATCTGAACTATAGCAGTAATACTGATTTGTGAATGGATGGAGATCTGAGCAGTCTATCGTATCTTTACCTAAGTAAAAGTTAAAAAAAAAAAAAAAGCTTCAGAGACCTACAGTCTAAAATCAGGATCAAAAGAGGGTCAAATCTTGCCATGGAACTTATCTGTAACATAAAATTGTTGGTTGTGAAGTTGAATATTTCATTGGAAGTTCTCCATCATTGATTCTGGAAGATGAACTGAATACAATGATGAAGGAAAAAGGTAAAACATGGATGTCCAGTACAAAGGAAACCAAATAACAGTGACAGAAGCATTTGAGATGCAGTCACTGCCTCTTCTTTCTTCTTCTCTTCAATAACAAATAATCATAATTGGAAGGTAAATTGTTCTTTTTAAAAAAATCATGTTATGTTTGGCTTTAGTTTTCTTAGGAGTGTTATTCACACTAGAAACATGGAACAAGACTAATTAATGAAGTTTATTACAATTAATGTAATTGAAGTTAATGGAAAATATTTTTTTTAAACCAAAAATGGTATTGTGCCGCCTAGATGGTTCCGTCCCAGGCGACTGATGGACCCTGAAAGGTTCCTGACGGAGCTTGGGCCATATCCGGAGGATCTGGTCCACGACTCGGCGGAAAACCAGGCGGCGGCCTGGGAGACAACTGCCGC
>NW_015386278.1:418137-419300 GCF_001527695.2 Protobothrops mucrosquamatus | reverse complement strand
AGCGGGCCTGGCCTAGGGAGGATTTTAAATTGGGTTTCTTAGAAATTTTAATTACCACAACTCTAAAAAATTGGTTTTAATTTGGTTTTATTCGGTGGGGTGTGTGGGTTTGTCTTTGTTTTTAAAAATGTTGTGAGCCGCCCTGAGTCCTTCGGGAGAAGGGCGGGATACAAATTGAATAAAATGAAATGAAATGAAAATGAAATGAAGATTTTCAGACATCGAGGCGGAGTTGTCTGAAAGTTATCTGGAAGTAACTGGACTTGTTTTCTTTCCGTGTTGGTTCTAAACATTTCACTGCTTATCCAAGTAGCTTCTTCAGTCAGAGAAAGTTTGTTGGGGGTTAGAAATGAAACCACCCTGGAGGAATATATGGGGTCCTCCTAACCAACTTGCTCTGACTGAAGAAGTTACTTGGATAAGCAGCAAAAAATTCCAAACCAACAAGAAAAGAAATCCAGTTACCATGATTCAACTTCCAGACAAAAAGGGCATTACAGGACATAACATCAAGTCCTAGCAATTGTATCCATAGGAACATTCAATGGAAGATCTCTTCCCAAAGCAAAGAGGAGAAAAATCCAAGATGAGAAAAAAAAACTATCCTGAGATTGCTTACTAAACTACTGCCAGTGAGGAGAAGAGATCATTAAATGAATTTCTTTTAGAAAAATGAAGCAAAATTAATATCCATAATGGAGACACTTACTGCCCTATTTTTTACAGTTACAAAATTAAGGCCACAGGGAACCATGATCACAAAATGAAACATTCTGCCAGGACTTTGTCCAAAGGAAGAGGAGTTTTTTGTTGTTGTTGATCCAACATAAGCTGCAAAAACAGAGAAATATCTGACAGTAACAATGCATGTGAAGGGCTTGATATTCTCAAAAAGAAGTAGATGTTCCTCCAGATGCCACCACTACAGAAGTGTGAAAAGTTAATAGCAAACTTTTTCCCCTACGTGTTGTTCGTCCATCGATTTCGATGAAGACCTTGACATCTTGTGGATTGTGGGCCATCAACGGTGTGTCCGTAGATGGCTGATTAGACCGATGTTAGCACGGAATGTTCTGCCACATACTGAACAGAGAAATGTGGACACTGTTGCTTCAGCATTTGCAGCTCTGGCTTTACGGAGTGCTCGCTTCTCTTGTGCCAAG
>NW_015386278.1:412825-416900 GCF_001527695.2 Protobothrops mucrosquamatus | reverse complement strand
ATGATGTTCAAAGACCATGATGAAGAATTATTTTTACACAGATGTTTTACTTAAGTAAAATAAACAAATATATATTGTGCATAGGGCAGGAAAGGCAAACCTTGTAAACTTGTAGAAACACATTATTATAAAACCTGAAATGATGTTATCAATCCAGCCTTCCTGAGCAATTTGGGAAATTTATAGCACATCCTGAATAGCTTTGCCTTCAGTGAAAGTACCTCACCATCTGAAGCAGTGTGCTTCATATTCTATATTGCCTATACTAATTCACCCTTCCCCTTTCCCATTTTTATCAACTGTGCAGTGTTTGGCCTAGAAATAGTATTCTGGAGGAACACTCATTATTTCCTGATGAGTGTATTTAACTAAATATAAGCTCCAGTGAATCCCCATTTATACTGTAGCTAATCTACTGCAGAAGAAAGGTACAGAAAATTCCTATTTTATAAAGAAATTATAAGGATTTGTTAAATATTTTATTTGCTATAAATAAATGCCCATGGACTGCCTTTAAATAATAAAGTTCTAGTAAGGATAATAAATGTACAACATGAAGTAACTATAGAGTATCATATTAAATAATTACTGTTTCACCAATAAAATAAAATAAAATGATTCAGGATCTAGCTTTTTTGTTAAAATGTTAAAAGAAATCACATAGTGATGACACAATCCTTGCCACTTTCATATATACAGGCAATAGCATGACACATGCATACCAATGTGGTGAAATTTACATTGTATGCCTATGATCATGTCTCCCTGTTTCCCCATATTTATGATGGCTTTCCTAAATGGAAAAGACCATGACCCAGGAACCAAAATGTTCAAAACACACAACTCAGTTCATATTGACTAAAACTCTTTCCCCATTGAGACCGTTTCACCTAAAACTACCTTCAAATGGCATTATGTTAGTTCCTTCCATGGTTGATTGGCTGTGATGATGGTCCTTAAGATGATAGAAGTTATTTCAGATGTAACTTATGGAAGTCCCAATTTAAGAGAACTTTTTAAGAGGCCTAGGCATTTCTGTTACCAGTACCATAGTTCAACTGTTACAGCTCATTCTTCTTGACTGGATTGGAATCGAAGCCTAAACTGAAAATATGTTGCCAGTATTCATTAATATACACATGAAAATGTATGTTATACGTGAGATTATTTCCTGTGCAGATACAGAATTTCATACATTTTGTATTGGCAAGTAAAAATGTAAGTACGTGAGTACAGCATTACAATAAGCTTCACTCAGCTCATTCATTTTCCTGGCACATAGGAGACTTCAGAATAAAAACTTGGTGTCAAAGATCATTTTCTCAGTGTTTAAGAATAATGTTTACATGGAAGTATTTTGCAGGGGGAATGCTTTGGACTGCCCATAATTTGTAGTCTCTCATGGTCATTCAATGAATGATTAAACTTTGCATTGTAGTTTGTTTTATTCCAATTGGCCACAAGAAGAAATAAATGATATCCCTCAGAGTATATAAGTTGAACAGCTGTTAGCTGATCTTAATCACTGAAAGAGAAAGAATGCAAATTCTTAAAAAATATTTAAGCCAGTTTACAGTTCAAACTAGTTTCCTGGAAAGCTCACTAATATCACTATAACTATGAAGCAGGGGATATAGCTGAAATTATGTTTGTTGCTTTATTGAAATGTGTGTATAAAAATTAATGGAAGTCTTTTTAGTTTGTTTGTTTCTGTTTTTGCCCCTGAAAATCTTTTAATTTATGTGGGATTGTGGGAACTTTTTGCAACTACTGGAAAATGCAGTTGATTATAAGATCTTGATCTGAGTATCCAGTTTGAAATCATTAAACTTCATGCTCTGTCTTAATGATAGAGAATACCAGGGACTCACTGGAGTTTTGGCAAAATCATTTTGACAATTATTTTTAATGGGCCAACTTAAACTTTACAAAATAATGTGTAGGCTTTCAAATATCCATGTATTTTCAGGCAAGCCAAGTCACGTATCCCCACCCTCCGAAAAAGGATGATATGGATAGTCAAGGCAAGACAATATACAACATATCTTAGTGTGTTGACTCTATGCAACTCTCTATTTGAATAACAGAATAAGAGAATAACAGAGTTGGAAGGGATCTTGGAGGTCCTCTAGTCCAATCCCCTGCTGAAGCAGGAAATCCTGTACCATTTCAGACAAATGGTTGTCCAATCTGTTTTCCAGACGCTGCCAGTTAAATTATATTCTCCACCTCCTTGAGTAAAGAATGAGACTTTAGATCTTTAGAGTGAGACTTTAGATCTCAATGATTTAGATTACTCATTAGATTACTGCACAAACCATTTCTGTGCTTTTGCAGAGACTTATGGTATATCAGAGTATAAAATTCTCTGTCTTATTTCCACACTTAATGATATTCCTCAGGCTATTTTGCAATAGTAATTGATTTCATACAGATAAATGGGATTTCAGAGCCAATCTAATCTTGTGGTTCAGGTGTTTAGTAGAAGGAAGGTTCTAGTCCTCTTTTAGGTAGGGAAGCTGGATGATTTTGGGCCAATCACACTCACTCAGTTTCCGTCTGTCATCCCAATCTGCACTGGACTAGTTTTGTAAATTATAATCTATAATCTTTGATTAAGAAATCTTCATTTTGCAGTGGATTGATTTGGGATTAATATTATTTTAAAATACTGCACACTTTGCTGGCCTGAACTGGTTTCTTCTGTTTGAAGGCCAGAGCCGCCGGAAGGGGTAAGGTGTCTTGTAATAGTTACTGTGTGCAGAAAATGTTGTGATAAAATTATGAACAAAATAAGATCTTATACAAGGGCAGCAAATCAGATCGATAAAGTAATTCATTTGCTTTATTTTTTTAAAAAACTGTATTAATACAGTGAATAGGTCATTGCCTGCCCGATACATTTTATATTTTAATTTTTGAAACATATCACTGAATTTCACATAAGATCATAAAGAAATATGCCTAAAACGTATACAGTTTTATAGCATTTTGTTGCCTTGCTCAGTTCTAGGAAGAGATTTTTGAAACCTATTAAAATGTTCTGGAGATAGTAGTCAGACATAACTTTCTTTCCGTGAATAACAACTTTTGGTTGATGGCTCCCCTCAGAGGCAGTATAGAAAGTATGCAGTCATCTTAAAGCTTTGTGTGTGTGTGTGTGTGTGTGTGTGTCTGTGTCTGTATTTGTATGAAGAATATATTGTGTCTGGTGTGAAACTGAAAAAGATTATATCTTCTGCCTTTCAAACAAACAGAAATACAATATTTTTCTTCCTTAATAGATATGAGAGCAACGCAAAAGCATAAATAAAATGCTGCTTGTGGAAAAGATGAAAAAAAAATTAGAAAGACAGAAGAATAATCAAAAGCTAATTCAATTTTATACAGAGCAACTATTAACTGATATTTCTTTTAGGGAAAGAAAGTTAGGAGATCCCTCCCAAAGTGTTGGTATATTAATAATTGTAGCAGAGGGGGCAGGAATGTGTCCAAAACTCACCAATTCAGGAACAGAACATTTCAAAGTTCTTCAATTCATGCCAACCTTTTCTCAACCATGCAATTCTGGAATGGGGCTTTATAGATTCCAGAAGTAAATCCTCGGAACATCTGATGGCTCAGGTATTCTGTAGTGCTCCAGTCCCCAAACAGGCTTGTTTTGTCTAGAATGCTATGTTTGGGATACTCTGAACCAATTCTGATTCTGAGGATTAATTTCCAAAAATGCTGAATTGTATAGTCCAACATTTGCCATGGTACAGAGAAGAAACAGAACATTCCTGAATCGGGGTGTTTTGACATTTCTACTAAGATTGGAAATTCAAGGAGTGCAAGTGTTTGTAAATGATATGGACTTAGGCTGAACAGCAGGGTAGCAGTATTTGTTAATACCCAACTGTTCATTAAGGTAAAATCAAAGGGATTGGGAATAATTCCAAAATGTTTTTTTCCAAGCTGAATCAATGAATTTTAAAATGCTAAAATCAGTTCAGGGTAAACAAATTTGTACTGATAGTTGTTGGTGCTAAAAAAGACACCTATCTGAGCTGCCAGTGATTAACCAGGAAAAGTT
>NW_015386278.1:402613-412751 GCF_001527695.2 Protobothrops mucrosquamatus | reverse complement strand
AGCAGTATTTGTTAATACCCAACTGTTCATTAAGGTAAAATCAAAGGGATTGGGAATAATTCCAAAATGTTTTTTTCCAAGCTGAATCAATGAATTTTAAAATGCTAAAATCAGTTCAGGGTAAACAAATTTGTACTGATAGTTGTTGGTGCTAAAAAAGACACCTATCTGAGCTGCCAGTGATTAACCAGGAAAAGTTTTTTGAGCCATAATGGATAGTTAAATAGAAATATCAACCCAATGTGTAGCTGCTAGAAAAATAGTTTGAAAGCATGGGTTTTAGGAAAAGAACTAGAAGTAGAAAGGCTAATGTAATAATGCTTTGGCTTATACTTATGGTGAAACCAATTTGGAGTGTTGTGTTTAGTTATGATCATCTAATTGTATACTTATAAATATAAATAGATAAGAGCAACAAAGATAATTAAGGGACTGAAGGCTAAAACATATAAATAACAGTTGCTGAAATTGAATATGTCTAGTTTAACAAAGAGAAGGACAAGGGGTGACATGATACCAGTGTTCCAACATCTTAGGGGCTGCCACAAAGAAGAGAGAGTCAAGCTATTCTCCAAAGCACCTGAAGGCAGGACAAGAAGCAATGGATGGAAACTAATCAAGGAAAGAAGCAACTTAGAACTAAGAAGAAATTTCCTGACAGTTAGAACAATTAATCAGTGGAACAACCTGCCTCCAGAAGTTGTGAATGCTCCAACACTGGAAGTTTTTAAGAAGAGACTGGACAGCCATTTGTCTGAAATGGTATAGGGTTTCCTACCTGAGCAGGGGATTGGACTAGAGGACCACCAAGGTCCCTTCCAATTCTATCATTATCATTATTAATAATAATAATAATAATAATATCATCATCATCTTAAGAATAATAGCAAATTATTTTTTTAAAGGTTCCAAGGGAGCCAGAATAATTATGGGCTTGAATATCTCACCTATAAAAAAAGCTTGGAAGTAGGGACAACAATGTGAGATATAAAATCATATATTACATAGATCCTATATTTCAAAATGTTCCCCTAGGTCCAAGAGGCTGAATGAATTTTTGGTCAATGAATTGTTATTGTTCTTTTCTAAAATTTGAATGATTTCTCCAACCTTGGAAATCTATTATTTGGATTGTTAATTTTTCTTGTTGGTGCTGATCCTTGTATGCTCCCATAGTCATTGCACTGAGATGGGTGGTTATATCAATCAATTAATGAATCAACCAATGAATCAAAATTTGAAATTATCTGTGAAACTACATGCAGGGAGATTCAGGACCAACAGAAAGAAGTAATTTTATGAGCAAATAAATGATGGAATTCATATTGGTGGAGACCATTTAGGTTATCAAACTTGCAACCTGCTCCTTGCAGAAATCAACATTAAATCATCCAAGGCAGGTTGAACACATATTACAAAGGAGAGCCCACCACTTTACTGGGAAATGGTTCCAATGACTTAGAGAGATCAGGATATTCCATAAAACAAGAAAACTGACTCAGATTACTTTAATATTCTAATAAATGAATGGAAATATTCTTACAGTATTCTCCTGAGCATACATCTTATTTAAACAATAAAGCCAGTGGTGGGATTCAGCCGGTTCGCACCACTTTGGCAGAACCGGTAGCTAATTTTTTGTTGCCCAGGTCCAGAATGGACTTCTGGAAGCGGCATCGACACAGAGAACCGGTTGTTCACATATTTGAATCCCACCACTGAGTAAAGTACCTTTTTTATAATATCTTAAGTACCTGATTTCCACAAAGTAATATAATGCATAGAAAACTATAAACTGTTGTAGACTATCCATTTTCATTATTACCAAAATTGATGACATCGTATTGTAACTGAAGTCACAATAAAAGCTTGCAATAATTTTTTTTAAAAAGGTAATTTTTATTACAAATTTTAATTGCAGTAGCAAAAGATAATACAGACAAAAAGAGAAAGAAAGAAAAGAGACTAAAAAGTCCAAAAAAAGCAAAAACAATAGAAAAAAGGGGAGAAAGCCACTAAAAAAATGACTCCCCACATTCATCATGACAAGTATAAACAATTTCACTATCTCTTCCCCTCCTCATAATTAACATATAAAATTCTTCATCCCATAAAAAGCTTGCAATGATTTATGACCATAATTGTCACTGCATAGCTTTGAAATGAAAACTGGAGAGATGTCTTCCTTTTGAGTAATTTATGTAGTGCTTGCTAACAGACAACAGCAGATAAGTGTTGTCAGATGCTGAAGAATTCTGCTTAGAAAGTGCCAAATAAAGCAGTATTAAGTGAAATGTTCACAATGCAGTTTATTTACTTAAACAAACACTCAATTTGCATCCTTTCCTTCCTCCCTCCAGAGAGCCAGTGCATATCAAATGGCCACCCATGTGGCCTGCTGGACATTTTCCCCCATCCAGCTACAAACATCTTTAAAACAAGAGAAACGAAAAGTGGATTAAATGTGTGCTTGGATACTGGCAGGCAAATGCAAAGCACCCATATCATATAACTAAATTCATTTTTACACTGTATTTTGACATTAGGTTTACAGTAGATTCATAGGGTGTCTCTTAGATTATTTATTATTTTAAAAAATAGCAACAAAAAGCAAAAAAAAGGAGCAAAAGCAAAAATAAAAATACATACTTTTTTAAAAAAAGTGAATCAAAATACAACAAAGGAAAAAAGTACAATATATCACTTTAACAGTAAATAGTTAAAACACTATATATAGTTATCTAATGCAAGTATTATTCAAAATTCAAATATAATTTCTAATACATTTATAACTACAGTATACATGAAGCTTCTTGGATGAGAAGAGAAACATTAGCTTATTAATAAGTAATTGGAGGCTTTTGTTATCAGTGAATTAACATTAGCCCTTAGTTATTGTGCCTTTGCCTGCTAGAGCTAGAGAAGTTGACCACAAACACTTCACAGGTTGATTACAAACATCTGCTATTTAACTTGCAGGTTGTGGCTTTGACACTTAACTAAGATACCTTGCAAGTAAACCTGTTACTGGAATCAAGGAAAGTGATGTCACACTTAGCCTGAGCAGGGGTGAGGGGCATCTGGATAAGAGTCTGGAGGTAAGCAAAATTCCTCATTAGCATAGTAATCTGATTTATGATAATGAACAAGAATTAAATAATTAATGGAGTAGTATGCTTTGTGCCATGTGTGACTATCATGTAACTTTATAACCAATCAACAATTCTCTTAATTTTGTTTCTTGTAGTAAATGGTATAAAAATAAGTGTGCCTGATTTCTGGTGCACTTCTAGAGCGTGAAAGCCAAATGTGTCCTCTTAATAAAAGACTGTTGTCTTTCCTTGATCCTGTATAGAAATTGGCTTCTTTACACTGGGTTCCCGCATCTAGCTAGCATTCTAGCCAACACATCTTTAAGAAATAACAGAGTGGGGAAAATTTCAACTGTAATCTCTGAATGTTCTCTGGGAAGCCTTGTAATCTGTTGACATTACTGAAGGAAAACATGTGCTACCTAGCACATTGCAAATATAACTCTTTGTGAAGTAAGATTGCATTGTGGGTCAACAACATATGTTGCTAAGCAAAGTCAAAATGAGAACTAGCGCAAAATACTGCCATATGCCTTCTTTCTTACAATTGCCCTGGCAGGACATATATTTGGGTCTGCTGAAATGCTCAGCTTTATTTATTTTGCTGCATCCCTTTTAAAGCTGTGATCTTCAACATTGTTTGGCTTAGTAGAAAGCTTTCATTTGATCTGAGTTAGCAATGAATCACGGGATCACAGAACTGGAAAGGACCATTTAAATCACTGAATCCCAATAACATGCTCCATACAAGGATCCAGATGACAGCAACTTGGACTGCATCTAGTAATGTGTGATCCCTTACCAACTCTATAGATAGTTTTGCTTCAAAGTGTTCTTAATGACAGAGGTTTTTTTTAATCCAATCACAAATTCCTGTAATTTACAAACATTCTTTAAATCTTGCCAAATGATGGAATGATGGGGAACATGTTCTTATTTTCTTTTGTATAACATCTTTTCAGAATACTGCCAAATCCATTCTACCCAGTTTTAAAACTTTTCCAGATTACTTTATCGACACCTAAGATAATGTAATCTCTGGTCATCCTCACTGCCCAACTTTGAATTTGTTCCCGTTTCTCTGAATCATCCTAAAAGAGTGATGTCCAGAACATTACTCAACATGGTGCCTTACCAATGCTACATCCCATCCCTGACTACTTTACTTATTGTTACCCACTACACCAAGATCATTTTACAAGATCCCATCTATATCCATGCCACTGAATTCTATTTCCTCAGTGAATAATTGTTCATTTCTCTCTATTAATTATTTTCTGCCTATTTGTCTAACTTAGAGAGATAATTTTGTTTTTATTTCTATCTTTAGGATATTAACTATCCTACAAGATATTTTGTTCTGTGATTGTTTGCTTCTTTGTACAATTTTGTGTCATCAGCATATTCAACTACTGGTTCCCTCCCATAGGAGAATCGCAAAGGATAAAGTTTGTTTGAGATAGTTTGTTGTATTTTTTTTAGTTATATTAATTATAAATTATTTATCAAACCTCTGTACAGCCTGTTTGTACCAAAGGGTTTTTTCTGGCAGTTTACAATAATAATATAAAACAAGAACTATGCCAGACATTAAAAAACATAAATGCTTCTAGATAACATTTTGTTTGGGCTTCTGTCATAGAATTTATGTCAATAATAAGTCTAGATATCATGTGACTATGCAGTCACATGGCTTTTCCAGGAATTTCCAAGAAAAAAAGCCTTAAAAAAGGAATAATAATTGTAATAAAGTGAAGAAACCAGGTGTGTTCTAAAAGTCTTCGTGCCTCTTGCTCCAACCTGGTATTTTTGTATGTTTATTTTTTTTTCAACTAAAGATGGCATGGTAGATCAATGGTTAAGACGCTGGGCTTGTCGGCTAGAAAGCCAGCAGCCCAGGTTCAAGACCCGAGTGCCACCTAATGGGATGAGGTCCTGTCCTCAGCCCAGCTCCTGACAACCTAGCACAGCGGTTCTCAACCTATGGGTCGCGACCCCATTTGGGGTCGATCGACCATTTCACGGGGGTCGCCAAGCAAGGCTGTCCGCCATTTTTCCCCCTTTTCCGGTGGGTGCCTTACCTCCCTTGGGCTGGGCCAGCTGGTGGTCGGCCTGCTCCATCTCTGCCGCTTGCCAGCTACGCCTCGGCCGGCACAGGGAGCAGAACCACGCATGCGCGGCACTCCCGGGCAGGGAAAGTCCTTGACTTACGACTGGTTGGGTAGTCCTCGACTTACGACAGGTTTAGTCCTCGACTTACGGCCGGTTTAGTCCTCGACTTACGACCGGTTGGGGTCGCGGCATTAAAAAGTTGAGAACCACTGACCTAGCAGTTTGAAAGCAAGCGTATGAGAGTAGACAAATAGGTACCACTTCAGTGGGAAGATAACAACGCTCCCTGACGTTATGTTGGCCACATGACCATGGAAATGTCTTCAGAGTACACTGGCTCAATGACCTTGAAATGGAGATGAACACTGCCCCCTATAGTTGGCAACGATTAGTGCACTAAAATCCACAGGAACTGCTTTACCTTTTATATTTTTTCACCTAAAGGTGAACAGTTAAGCAGATATCACCAGGGACTGATATCAGGAATATCAGAAGAAATTGTTTTTATTATTATTACAAGTCTGAGGGATTTAGTGATAGAAGTAAGAAAGAGAAGAAAGAGGAATCAGTTTACCCCAGATTTCATGATCTTGAAGAATCTGCGGGCTGATAAGATATGCCATAGCAAAGAAGCCAAGGCATTGGCTGTGAATCAAAGTAGAAAAATAATGGGAAAAAATGCAGATTTAATATTTGGCCTTTGAAAGACAATATGTTGGCAGTCTGATTCCTTCACTTTCCAGATATGATTAAGAGGTGAAAATACTGACTGCTAACAGAAGAGTCAGTATGATTACTCAGGAATGCCAGATGCCTGAAGATCCTTCAGGACAAAAAAGCTTTCTTGTAGATTTTGTATCCTTCAGAACTGAAACCACATTAATGAGCCTCTGGGTGTATAACTTCAACAAAACACAATTCGAAAGCAAGCAAGAATTGAGAGAAAAACTTTCAGAGCACCATGGCTCTGTTCCACGTAACAATGTGATTTCTATTTTAAGCTTTTAATATTGCCGTGAATAGTTCACCATTCCAGGCATTCTTTCCTTTTGCTATAGAAATTGCAGGCTTTGAGGAAGGTAATATATTCCCACTAGGGAATAACAGTCAGAGACTTTGAGAGACTATGTCTGAAATGTGATCCTCACATCCCTGCAACTGGATGCCATCAGCTTTAGTTAGGCAATTCATTCTTCTTGATCCAGTTCTGGCTAAAAGTGGAGACCAACATGAGGTCTTTCTTTGCACATGAGAAAGAAATCAACTTCAGAAAGGGACAGAAAGCAACAGAATGAAATAGACACCAAAATAGGCACAATCCACACAGCATGACGATGGAACATTAGCATTTCCAAATACATGTCAAATCACTATCTCTGTCTCACACAAACACACACACCATATACAAAGGCTGAGGCAGCCTAAGGGCAGCTTTAGATGCTCCATTTTGAAAGGGAGATTTCTTTTCACCTGGTCTCCAGATGCTATTTTTGGGTTGTATAAGGTGTGTTGATGTACAGAGGGAAGTTGCCTGAAATGACATGTTCTGTGTCAATATACTTATGGTGCCATCGGATTCTGCTGATTTCCTGTGGGACCACTGCTTTTCGTATAATCCCTGATCTGTTTAGCTGGGAGGGAGACTGAAAGCCTTGTTTTGGTTGACTGGTTGACCTGGAAATTACAAAGTACTGAAATTGACATGTTTGTCCCTGTCTTAGCCAATGTATGATGGAAAACATTATTCTACTGTTGTAGCTTGCATAATGTGGAATTCCCCGCCTGTTGACTGCTTCATCCAGGAGCCCAATGACCTTGCTTCTTCTTCTCACTTAGCTTCTTGGGTTGGCCCCCATATCTCCTCCCCCTTCAAACTCCAGCTGTTTATTAGCACTTATTCTCTAGCTGCATTTTGACTATAAAATTAGATAGTAACCATTAGATAGTAAAGAGATGCAAAGAACCCAAACTTTTTACTGCTGCCAAGTGGATCTTTGTTCAGTTAGCCATTATAACATTTCCAAAATTAAACTTAATTAAAATGTATTTAGGTGTATTGGACTCCCCAAGGATTTGAAAGGATAGATATCAGCTTTTCTATTTCAGAAGGAAAAAGATTGAGGACTCCTTGACCTATATCATATGATCATGTGATCATTTGGTATCTTTCTGCAATAGACTGTTAAAGTATATAAATAGATTTAAGGGAAAATCCATAAATGTTAAGATGTTAATGTAATGTGATGTTACAAAGCTTTGGAATCTGACTATTTATTAGGAATAATGGTTGTATCAACCAAGGTGTGTGGCTAAAGAAATAAAATTGAGAAATTACTAGAAATTACTATTGTAGGTGTTAAGGAATAGTTGTCAGAAAAGTGTGATTTATCTATTTTGGAAAGGCAAAATCGATGGTTTAAGCAATATGTGTTACTAAGGCAGAGATTTGTGATATTTAAAAATAATATTTGGTATTGATTACATTAGCCTACTTATTAGTAAACCAGTGACTATTTATAAGTATAATATATAAGATAATGTTTCCCTTTTTTTTAGTTTGAAAATTTTTTTTTGGTTTTAATTTCTTCCTTAACCTTTAAAGATGGTTAATTATGTATGCTAAAGATGTATAAATGCAATAAATAAATAAATAAAAATCTAGTAGAAATTGAAACTGACAGATTTGTCCATTGCCAGTGTGCAATCAAAGCCAAGGACACACTGTTTTTTTTTTTAATGGAAATGATCGTTGAAACCAGGGCTCTTACTTCAGAAACCTCAGGTGACCTTTGAAACAACATTTCTCTACAAGCTTTTTGAAATGACATTCTTTCACGTGTACATTATTTCTGTGCAAGTGCCGTGTATTACCCCCATAGCCAAACTAATCCTGCTCCAGTTACCTCATACATATTTTTTTTTTGGCAGGATAGGAAGGGGAAATAAGGACATTCAATCAAAGCAAGACATCTCAATACCCTGGGGTCCAACTTAGGTGAGATATTGTTTACAAACAGCAGGAGGATCTGGTGTGCTGGCTTCTCTTCCCTGCCTGGCCTGTGCAATGCAATCTAAACAATGGCAGGCAAAAAGTGGATTCCTTTGCATATGCTAAAAAAAGATAGGAGGAGGTGACCCATATTATGATAATTGTCAAATATTTTATTGTGAAGCTGTACTACTACGCAGTGAATGAAATAAAACTTAAAAGCCTATGGAAATATAAATTGCTTTGAATTCTCCTGAATTAATATAAGAATTCAATATTTCCTGTAGCAAACAATATTTCCTCAGATGCAAAATCTATAAAAAAATATTATTGTTTCAGCAATCAGGGAAACAGGATCTTCCCTTACTTGGAAAATATTTATCCTATCTTGGGCATGAAAAACCAAAGACCGCCTTTAAAAATTTATTTTTATATTTATTTGTGTCTGCTCAGCTTCATTTTAGAAATGGCAGGAGAGTTAATGACTTCTGCAGGTCTGTCTGCAGACTGATTCTTCCTGCCAGCCGGAGAAACAAATGCCTTTTTTTCTCTTTGTACATGAAGATCCTCAGTCTTTCTCAGTCGCAACAACATTCTCAGACAAAAGCCATAGACGAATTGCAGTTTGTGAAACAGACACAGCCATTTTGCCTGAGGAAATGATCACATTGTTCATAAATAAGGGACAAATGAGTTCACTCATCGAGAGACAAAAACTTCTGCTAACATGGTCCAAATTGATTTTGATTAAAAGTTATTATTTTGCTTCTGTTTCTTGGGAAGTAGCAGAAAAACCCTTCCTCATTTCAAAGGATACATGGACATTCTTTAAAAATATGAATTAGATCCAGAGATACGACAAAAAACAATTTTTGGGTAATGGGCTGTCCTGTGAACTGTTGTGCAAGAACTAAGGACAATATCTAGGTTCACATATTGCATACAGCCAGAATTTTAAATATATGGGCTGTTTATTCCTTCTTTATTTTCTTTTTTCCTTTATTCAGCTTATATCTCTGTTTTCTACTAATACTTCTAAGTGGCTAAAAGCATATAAAATACTGAATACTATGCATCTTTCTCTTTATTATCTATATCAGTGTTTCTCAACCTTACCAACTTTAAGACATGTCAGCAAGGAAAATTCTGAAAGTTGAAGTCCACGTATCTTAAAGTTGCCAAGATTGAGACAATGATCTATCTGAATGCACCCATAGTCACATAACATAGTTGTCTCTGTTTCTGTCTCTGTCTGTCTCTCTGTCTCTTTCTACCTTCATCTTCATCTCGATCTCCACCTTTCCACCCTTCACCCCCCCACACACACACACAAACACTAAAATTCCTAAAATCAATTAACAATTAAATGTCTGGTTAAAAGGAATGTGGAGCTTGACTTTCTTTTAAAAGTCAAAGTGAATGGGGGCCAATATAGCTTCTCATTTCCACTTGGAAATGAGGTAGAAAAGATCTTATCCTATGTGCTAGACCAGTGAGCCCTAAGAAGGATGGCATCTTCAGAATGGCCTCTCCTGTAGATGTTTACATGTGGACTGGCACATAATAGGAAAAGCAATTCTCAGATTGTCAGGTTCCAAGCCAAATCACAGTTATATGATTTAACACATTTCATAGCTTACGAACTATAGTGGTTGAGTGTAGACGTCATATTAAGCAAAAGCGAAACAAAAAGCATTGATTGGTTTTATATATGTGAACCTGTACATTCTGTGAAGTGGATCATGTAACATCGTATATTATTGGGTGTGCCTTCTCAAATAGAATCACACCCCTTCAAGTCAAGTTTGACCTCTAGTTACTTCATGAACACATTCATACATTTTTCTTAGCAAGAATTTAGAAGCACCATTATTTTCTTTATGAATTATTTTTTAAAAATCCTAATCCATTCTTGTATTACTTGCAGATCTTTCATTAAAGTACT
>NW_015386278.1:399564-402335 GCF_001527695.2 Protobothrops mucrosquamatus | reverse complement strand
TATTCTTTATCATTGGTTGCTCCAGTAAAAACATATTTCACGGTAGATGCAACTTCCATAATTCCAACACTGTCTGCCTTGGAGCTGTTGCTATTTCCAAAGCTTGACACATTAAGGGCCAAAAATGACAAGCTATTTTTAAGATAAACTCCAGAAGAAACCAAATAAAGTTCTTCCCAGGTTAGGATTCAAGTCAAATGACATTGGCTTTACTTTCAAAAAATAAATGTTGAAGCAGATCTACCAAAAGTGTATATGTCCAATCCATTCCTGGCAACTTCCATGACAACACAATCACAAAGGGCTATTCATTTGGCATTACTGATACAATGTACACCTGAACAATTTCATATGCTCTTTGCAGGCAGATCCTGACTTTTGCAGATGTATAAGCTATGCTTCATCCGGAGATTTTAAAGAAAGCATTTTGCTGTCTACAGACAAATGTATCCTTATGCAATTCTATGAACCCTTCAAATAAACTCCCCTCCCCCCGAATTTAGTGCAACATATTTCTTAATGGACATATGTAGGACTGCACTTTTAATCTATCTTTTACAGATAGTCCCTGACTTATAACAGTTCATTTAGTGACTGTTCAAAGTTACAACAGCACTGAAAAAACTGATTTATGACAGTTTTTCATATAACTGTTACAGAATCCCCATGATTATATGATCAAAATTCAGATGCTTGGCAACAGACTCATATTTATGATGGTTGCAGTGTGACTAAGTTACCAACTGTAGTGATTCACTTAACAACTTTGGCAAGAAAGGTCATAAACTGTGGTAAAATTCATATAACAAATGTCTCACTTAATAACATAAATTTTGGCTCAATTGTGGTCATAAGTTAAGGACTACCTGTATTTTCCCAATGCTGGTAGTGAAACATGAGTTGTGCTCTTAAAACTTTTAATTTTATAACTCAGTAAATCCTAATTATCGATTAATATATATATTCAGATATTGGTTTTGTTATCTAGAGAGAAATTCTTGTTGTAAGTTTGTTTTTTTTCTTCATTTTTTTCTTCACACGTTACACAAGTCTCAAAAAAGTCAGCTTTTCAGCTGAAAAGATCAATGTCATCTGATTTATATCTTTTAAAAAATAAAAATCTCTTGATGATATATGTAAACTATTACTTCTGATAAATAGTGGTTCATTAATATGATTCACTGAACTAAAAACTAAATGTATGGGAATAGAGCAAATACTATGCCAAAAATTTAAGCTAAGCCCTGAAATAGTTAAGCTGAACTAAACTGGACATAGATTAGAAAGCCATCCTGTTGTAGGCTTTTCTTTGCACAAATATTTTTTTTTAAATAGCAACAGTTGCTAAACTGACCTCTTTTTCTGGTGAAAGACCCGCTTTCTTAGGAACAATATAAAGTATACAAATAGCTGTGGGCTTAGTAATTACAAAAGGAGGAGCAAACAACTCATTCTGATGTTTATAGTTTGATTAAGAATAAAGCTTGTTCACTTTCACTGCATTGAGTCACTTGTTCAAAAATATTTCTAAATGGAAAAACTGATAATGGGCAACATGTCAGTTTTTGCTTTGAAGAAAAGCAAATTCTTGTATTTACATTTGTGGCCACAGCTGCTTCAAGCAAAATAGACCCATGTGGCTATGGTCATTTGTAGCAGGAGGCATGAAGAACCAAATGATAAAACATCTGTAAGAGTGTCATCCTATATAGTCTATGACTTTTGTACTTGCTTAAGACATCAAGATGCAAGTATGTAATGGTGGCTTTTTCGTGATGATATCACTGTAGACAATGATATCGTCACTTTGGCATCACTGTCATTTGCAGTTGAAGCAATTTAATGGGGATAATAATTCATATTGTTTAAGCAATTCCTTCTGATTGTCTCCTACTCTTGTTATTGCCAAACATTATTGGCAAGAGGGAAAAACCAAGAGCATGAACCCCAGAACTAGTTCTATCTTTGTTACATTTTCATCAGCATAGACTTTTTATTTTGATGAGTTTGTTTACCTCTCCAATGTGTTTGGTTGTTATTTTAATTCTATGTTTACATGTATTTTCCTCTGTGTTATGGTCAGCTCCCTTGAGCACTATTGCATGTCTCTGTTGGATTACTCCAATGTGCTCTATGTGACTATTCTTGATAAGCATCCAGAAGCTACAAAATGCATTGACCCAAATCATCCTGGTTGCTCCTATGTAACATTCCCACTTTGGGAATGTTACTCGTTGGCTTCTGGATGCAAATTAAAGTGCCAAAAGATTGAATGAGACATCTCTCCCCCTGAGAGAATGAGAATGGCTTAATGGGGTGGGGGAGAGTGGATAACAACCCTTTCTGGGTCTTGTATTATGTGATCTTATAACCTAGTCAAATTTTGAAAATTATCTCAGAGAAAATGGGGGGGGGGGGAGAGATTCATAAAGTTCTTGGATGTTACAAAAATGTGAATAAGAATCCTTTTATTGTTTGTTTCCCTGTAAGCATAAAAATATTACTATGTAGTATCAGAAATATATATAGTATTTTCCAAGAGACAGACTCAATTAATATAATGTTCCATTCACTAGATATGTGGCTCAGATATGAAAAATATACCTTTGGGTATATGAGAATGGGCTGTTTATGTTGGAATGCAGAACTGATATTTGTAATTGAAATAATATACTGTATCTATTTTCTAATGCTAATTTCCCATCTATCAGACAAAGCAATCTTTCTGGAAGCTCATATGTCACTTTATTTTATTTATTTATTTATTTATT
>NW_015386278.1:394592-398968 GCF_001527695.2 Protobothrops mucrosquamatus | reverse complement strand
TGACGGCACCCTGAGGAGACCCTCTCTGTGGGAGCGTATCGGCCGGTGAGAGGTGATCTGTGGCAGAAGGCGGTCTCGGAGATAACCAGGTCCGATGCCATGGCGCGCTTTAAAGATGATGATCAACACCTTGAAGCGCACCCGGAAGGCCACAGGCAGCCAGTGCAGCTCGCGCAGCAGCGGCGTTACATGGGAGCGATGAGTCACTCCCATCACCGCCCGCGCGGCTGCATTCTGGACTAACTGGAGCCTCCGAGTGCTCCTCAAGGGGAGCCCCATGTAGAGAGCATTGCAGTAGTCCAGGCGGGAGGTGACGAGAGCATGTTATCCCCATGTTAAAGTATCAATATTTTATATGACTTGTAATATGGCTGATGGGAGCCTCTCGTTGAAAATTAGCATTTCATTGTTGCAAATCTGGTGCTCATAAAACAAGTTAGATTTTTTAAAAAAAATAAATAAATAATAATCTGTCCCACTTTTAATAATTCTGGACCATTATTATATATAGTGGTCCAGAACATAATATCAGTGATGCCTTGTGCACATTTAAATGTTTAAATCCCATCAGCCCCACACTTAACATTCTATGGATGGTACCCAAATTGCATAAATACAATCCAAATTGTATCACAATAAACCATAAATCAGCATTGATGTGAATGTGTGCAGCACATTCAAAGGAGACTGAACTGATTTTTCACCCAACTCTTTCAATACATACCGGTAATACAGCATTTGCTAATATGCAACCTAGAAGAGAAAAAATTAGATATCTGTCACTTGTCACACACAGGGTATCTGTGTGGCTTTAAAGTCAAAATGGCAACTACAGTGATGTAATTGAATCCTGTCCCTTTAATTACATGTGGCATGCATGCAAGGTTTCAATTGTGCTGTTGCACCTGCCATCTTGACTGTTTTGCCCCCCCCTTCCTCCCTGGACACCCTTAATCATAAAAACCCAATATTAGTAGCTACCGTGTGTCCCCCAAAATAAGACTGGGTCTTATATTAATTTTTGCTCCAAAAGACGCATTAGGGTTTATTTTCCAGTTAGGGCTTATATTCGGAGAAATGTACTAAATGCATCCGGCTGGCTGACAATCTTAACTGGCTTATACTATGAGCAGTCTGAAAAATCATGATAGGGCTTATTATCCAGTTGGGTCTGATTTTCGGGGAAGCAGGGTATCTATTCCAGAAGCTGAACTGCCTGGAAGCATCCTAGGTTTTTTTTTTTCCTTTAGGAAGTTCTACAGCCTTACCTTGCTCATACCCTTTGCTGCTAACAATTACAGGGATTTGCACCTTTGCCAAGGAATGTCATAATAGCTACAAACTCATAGACAACTTCAAGCCATATTGATGAAAAACTTTGAAGAATCCAACAAACATATTAAAAAGTCTAACTAAAGATTAGAAAGCTATGATATCTATAGTAATCTCACTGTGAAAATAATTCAGATAAACGTATAAGAAAAAATCAAATATTTCTCTAGCTAAGGTTTCATTGGCTTTTTAAAGACTACCTCATATAATACAAAACTAGATTTAAATATATATATTCTGAAGCAAATTTTGCAAGCATGTCACAGGTTTTTCCTACCTTCCTGAGCCTAAATACACTGGTAGGTATATAAACTTGGTATGTGGTTTAATTTTGTTATAATTAATGCATATCTCTCTGACATTAGTTATTTCTTCTCTGATCAGACTTTAACCCACTTCATTGGAAATAACTAATTAACAATTGATTCATATTCATATAAGTAAGTAAACACAAGCATAAGAATTGATCTACAGAACTGATCTAGATGCTGTTTTTTTCTGTATGTTGATTTTTAAAACAATTTTTCCTTTGAAAAAAATCTCAGTGCAGCTCACATAATGTAAACCAAAGCATGAAATAATACTGCATTGCTGAAACTTCTTAAATGATAGTAATTCAAAATAAGCAGCAACATTTTAAAATATAAAATAGCCAGGCTACCAAAATAAGGAGAACAAAAAACAAGTTTTCAAAATATAGTACCAATAAGCAGTTGAAGGTCCTGGGTCCTTTTCAAACTCCATCCCAAGCAAACCACAAATGGACAAGTAGTCATTTAGAAGAAATTACTTTTCTGCAATACTCATGTTTGCTTTTCCTAGATAGGATTACTGTGGTCGTAGCTACTGCAGCTGTGGTTCTAAGAAGTTCACCAATGAGAATTACATCCTCCTGACAATGAGAATAAAATGATCAGTTATATAAACTGGGCGCGGGTATAGCACATACACATCCCCAACACACATGCAAGCCAACATCATCACTGAATTTAATAGGACACATTGCCTAACTATAAACAATTTTTCAACATATAGACGTTAAAAGGATTATTTAGATGAACTGATCACTTTAACAAAACTACGGAAACCTGATAACTTATATATTATTCAATACTTCTGAATTCAACAGTTATATATGCAAAACAGTATCTACAATTTTTATTGATGATAGCAAACAGATATGTAATATTTACATGTTATGTTGTACCAAGTTATTGACTAGAGTATAGGGTTTATATGAGGACTGATTACCAGTTGCCTATTAAACACAATTTTAGAAACTAGAGATGTACTTTTCTGAAGTACACCACCTGCCAGATTCTTACATGGGAAGGGGGAAGTATGGAAAGGAATCTCTAAAGGGTGTATTTTGCTCTGATTCTCCCAAAATTTAGGAAGATGGAACAACAACAACAATAACAATTCATAATGGACTTCTCAGAGCCTGGAAAGAAGATGTCTGTTTGCCAAATATTACAAATTTGGAAGATTTGCATCTTCTTTATCTGGGATATGGCTAGCTTCCTACCAATCGCACCAATAGTTATAAGTAAAAATATTTTCTTTTAACAAACTCAAATAGGGGTAGTAAAGTATTCAATTGTCATGATTTCTGTAACTGAACCTCTTTGATTCATATGTAAGAGATAGGATTTAAAGATAAATACAAACATTATAGTTTGAGGCTCTTTCCAGTTCATAAATGCAGAGAGCTAGAAGAAAAATGAAACTAGAAATGGGGATTTGGGGCCATGGCAAAGTTTTCAATTCACGTTTCTTTGGGCAGCTCTCGGTCATTCCTCTCATTACTTTCTTCTTCTTTCTGTGTTCAGAGGCCATTTAATGTTTCACTACTACTTGTATGCCCTACTTCCCCCATCCCAAGTAGATAGAGCTTAAGCTAGAATTCCCCAAATGTTGTCTCTAAAGATATGCATCTACTTTCTAATGATCATCTGGAGTTTTGCAATTCCAGTCTAGGATTGTCTTCACTGGCAATTTACAATATGCAATTACACCCTCCCCTTTCAGTTGTCAACATTACTGGGCATTGCCATTGTTGAAAGGTTAATGACATACTCATTCTTCAATGTTTTCTGGATTGTGGCAGGTGCGATAGATTAAAACACAGACGCCTCTACTCTGGTCAAAACATTTTAAGCTATGATGCAATAATCTTCTTCCCAAATGATCAGACTTGTTTTGAGAGATTTTGTTCTGTTACTGCTGGAGACTATGAAAATCTTCTTACCAGCTCAAAATATTGGTTATGTTTATGCAGTGCTTTTTTTGTAAAAAAAAAAAAAAAAAAAAGTGCCGGAATTCATACACGTTATACAACCCGGCTTGCCTACCCTACAAGGTTCCATCCAGAACGTTCTGGGCATTCTATGACCAAAAAAAAAGCCCTGTGTTTATGTTCCAAACAACTCAGGACTTCTTGGTGGCAAGATGGACATCTTGGTGGCAAATCCAATCTGATCTTCAAAAATCAGAAGCAGGACAGCAAATGTCTTCTTCCCATCTCTCTGGATCAAGGACAATGCCTGCTGTTCTTTAGGAATGAAATGAAAGGGAGAATTATGAGTGGCCTAATATGAATAGAAATTATTCTGGAGCTGAGAGAGATGAAACGCCGGAAAAGACGCCTAGAGAGCAGTTGGAGGGATACCCGAACCGAACCGAATCCGACCGAACACAGGTAAGGATGCAGGTTAGATCCTACCTTGTGGCGATGAGGGTGGCGAGGTCTAATTACTACTCCACCCTCATTGCGTCATCAGATAACCGCCCGGCCTCCCTCTTCAGGGTGACCCGCTCCCTCCTTCAATTGAGGGGAGGGGGAGACCCCCTGGCGGGGAAGGCTGAGGAATTTGCACAATATCTGCATGACAAAGTCGCTCGGATCCGAGAGGGTTTGGACTCCGACTGGGTGGCCCCGGGGGAGGTGGCGGGAGCAGGTCTTGAGACTATTATATGGGAGGAATTTGACTCTGTGGCTCCCGAGGACGTGGACAGGATCCTGGGGAGACTGAATGCAACCA
>NW_015386278.1:391399-393611 GCF_001527695.2 Protobothrops mucrosquamatus | reverse complement strand
CTACGCGAGCTGCATTGGCTGCCGGTGGCCTTCCGGGTGCGCTTCAAGGTGCTGACCATCATCTTTAAAGCGCTCCATGGCATCGGACCCGGATACCTTCGAGACCGCCTCCTGCCGCAGATTACCCCCCATCGACCTGTACGCTCCCACAGAGTGGGTCTCCTCAGGGTGCCGTCAGCCAGACAGTGCCGGCTGGCGAACCCAAGGGGGAGGGCCTTCTCTGTGGGAGCTCCCACCCTCTGGAATGAACTGCCTCCAGAGATCAGGGTGATCCCTGATCTCCCTTCCTTCCGCCGCGCCCTTAAGACATGGTTATTCCAGCTTGCGGGACTGGCCTAGGGGAAACTTTTAGAGGGGGTTTTAATTATATTTTAATTAGATTAAATTTAAATATTTCCTTTTAAACTAATTTTTAAATTTGTAATGTTATTTGTGTATTTTTACCCGATTGTTAGCCGCCCTGAGTCCGCAAGGAGAAGGGCGGGATATAAATTTAATAAAATAAATAAATAAATAAATAAATAAATAAATAAATAAATAAATAAATAAATAAATAAATAAATTTTTCCTTTTAATCATTGCAGAGTATAATTCTTCCATGTTCTGACTGATTATACAATGGGACATGTTCTGACTGATTATACAATGCCTTATTCATATTACCCTTCGTATCTGTAAATCTGCAATGAATTATTCTTAATTTGAACTCCACATGTGAATGTGTATCCTTTTTAATAATCTCCTTATCCAGTATGTTCTGGTTCTTTGATCTTATTGAGGTACACTTAAATTATATGTATTAAAATCATCACTTAAAAATGATAAATATTCTCATTCTGATATTTTTAGATATTTACTATGTTTAGGCTGCTGTATAATCTAGACTGTGATAATCCAGACTCCCTTTTACCTAACTTTAAATTTTGCTCTGCCTTACAATAACATTGGATAAGGTGAGAGTAAAGCTAAATTTTAATTTCTCACTTTATGTTAATATATTTAATGAATTTATATACGAGTGATACTGTCCCTAGCTTACAGAGAGCGTGTAGGATCAGAATACTAGGGGCAGGAAATGATTATTGCCTTCTCAACCAACTCATAGATGAGGGAGATGCAACTGGTTAGCCATTGTGAGAAACATAATACTGTGCAGATAGCTCTTTAACCTAAACAAAAAGGATTGCTCTTAATTTTTTACACAGTTCTCAGAAATACCATTACATTCATGGGAGTAGAAATGACAGATGTTTTGGAGGCTTTCCAAAAGTGCTAAAACATCTGCTCTCACAGATGTGCATATTTCAATATCCAAGAAACCTGCACTGAAAGATTGTTCTCCTCCTCCTGCAATTTCAGTTTGCAAGCAATCAGGAAGGTGCCAGTAGAAGGGCTGTTACGGGCCATTTACTGAGAACTTTGGGGAATACAGCTATCATCTTATACCATGTAAGCCCATTTTTCCATTTGTTCCGCTCACTGATATAAAATATTTCATCTGACAATGCTCAAATTCGTTCCAATTTCATCATCCTTTTGAGCACCTCAAGGGGAAGTTTATAAGTCTATAACTTAAAGTCCCATTTACAATGTCTGTAACAGGTGGGATTCTCAAATCAATCACAGTTGCATCCTTTTATTATTCCTGAAGATAATTAAAATTACAAATCTCATAATGGGAGCCCCACCCCGTATTTCACTGTTCACTGGCTTGGCTCTTGCATGGTTTATGTCAGCCTGAACATATGATTGCTATACACAGTGCTCTTTACAGGGATAAACAGCTGCCGTTGCTTTCATTCTGGGTGTTGCTACTTCTTTAGGAAGCATGGCTAACAATGAGGAATGCTAGGAACATCTGGAGTAGTGCCAGCTGCCTTCTGCTGAATGATAATGAGACTTACAGTACATTCATTAACTGCTAAGTAGGCATTGCTGGACAGGGTCAGCTTTCTCATTAGATTCTTTATGTGTTTGGGCAAGTTGAATATAGAAGCTTTTATATGTATTCAACAAGTCCAGGAGAATATTAAAAAGGTATTAAGCCCAAATTTGCATATATAAGCTACATTCCAATGTACCTGTTTTTGCCTCCTTGACTCCTTTTGAACATTAATGTTGGATCATACAGATGAATGTCCCGATGGTACAAAATATTAAGTCATTTATTTTAAGTGAGAGAAAACCAGTGGAGAGAGGAGAAAACAAATGG